>NC_058083.1:55113302-55328908 GCF_014858855.1 Bufo gargarizans | reverse complement strand
CACTCACGTGCAGATGGATGGCACGTGTACAGTGATATGAACCCAATATCGGATTACATGTACGCTCCACTTTGTACTCGCTGGTAAAATGCCGATGTTTGGCTAGATTATGAAGGTAGTTATCTTACCTTCCTCTTGTCTGTCCCAAGCCTGCCTCTCGTTTGGCGAGGGCAGCGCAGAACACAGTCGGTGTGGCTCTGCGTGCTCCTTCGCTGACTCACCGACTTCTCGCGGGAGTTGAGGCTCAATTCCGGTTTGGTCTGTTCACGTGACTTGTATCCAGCGCAACAGGCACAACAGAAGGTCTGTCTTACTTCCAGGTATTTCTTATAGTAGTTAAAATTCTCGCATGGCCATGCAAGTTACTGCGGAAGTATTTTCTTCTTTAACTCAAGCGATCCAGCCCAGACGCGTTTCGGGAAATCCTCTTCCCTTCATCAGTGGTATCGCACCTGTGACAACCTCCGCCTTTTATACCTACAGTCTCAATCAAAAATGTGGATTCCTGGATTTTACTGGACCATGAGTGCCCTGTTGCGTTTTATATGCGTTTCTTGTGCGTTTTTTTGCGCACTTATGCGTTTTTTATGATATAGGTTCCTTTTTTCATTCTGAGTCTCTCGTATAAAGGAAAATAATGTACAAGATTGCATGAGTAAGTTATTCACAATACAAACTTGTATTTTCAATATTCAATTGAAAAATACATTTAACAAGAGAAATAACATCAGTGGGTATACATTCACCTAATTATTGCATACTATATCCCTTGGAACAATATTATAAAAATTTCATAAAATTCTAAAATGATAAAACATTCATGTTATTAAGGATTTATGGACAGAAACATACATTTAATTCCATTACTTGACAATTCATATTATGAATAATGCAAGACAGTTTTCTAAGAATTGATATCTCCAAATTGTTCATTAAGAGGATTTTATTATTACTATTTGGTTGGTCGGACCTAGGGGATGGGGATCCGGTTCCGAGTCCACGACACAGTGCCGATTGCGGCCTGACTGTGGCATGAGAGTCGGATACCGGACCACCACCCTACAGAAATCCGAACAACTCCAATTCGGCATTAAGGCCGGCCGGTAAGATGGATCCGAATTCATAAATGCGGCGCGACTCTATTTTCGACATCTATTCGATGTGATTTCCCCCTCGCCAGTGTTTATCTACCTTCTCCAATGCCATAACAGAGGAAGTTACCTATCTTCGGTGGACCTGCCGGGCCGACCAATAGTCTCGGGCATAGGATCCATCTCCTCAAACTTATCTAAATACATTGATGTACAAATCCAACCAACTGTGAAAAAAAATAGGTCTTACATAAAAGACACAACACACATTATTCAAATATTGGAAGACTTGGAGGTAGAACCGGGTTGGATCATGGGTATATTAGATGTACAATTGTTATATACAGTAATCAGTCACAACCAAGGTATGTCAGCGGTGCAGAAACAAATAATTAGGGAAGGAACTCTGGAACAACCTCATATAGAATTTATAATAGAGGGTATCAAATATATTCTTACCCATAATTATTTCTATTTTGAGGGAAATTATTACCAACAGAAATGTGGGACCGCCATGGGGACCAGATTCGCCCCGAGCTATGCTAATCTATTTCTGGCAGAATGGGAATACGACCACATTGTGCCGAGGTTAGGGGCGGATCTGGCCCTATGGCGGCGCTTCATTGATGATATTTTTTTCATCTGGAAAGGAGGGAGTGAAGAATTAGAGTAATTTCTTAGAGAAATTATTCAGAATACATTGAACCTAAAATTCACTTCAAATATTTCTGAGGAAACAGAATTCTTGGATTTAAAAATAAGAAAAGAAGGGACAAAATATATCTGTAATACTTTTTCTAAATTGGTATCCAAGAATAGCTTCATACAATTCTCGAGTTGTCATCTGCCAAACTGGCTGATCAATGTCTTATTCGGCCAGTTTCGCAGAATAAGAAGGAATTGCACACAAGGTCAGGACTTCGAGTCAGAAGCAATAAAGATGAAGGCCCAATTCTTAGAGAAAAAATATCCCGAAAAAATTGTAGAACTAGCTCTAGAAAAAAACTGAAAACTAGACAGAAAAACCTGCCTCACAATAAATGAACCACCAGCTAAAATAAACCAACAGTCCGAGGTTATAAAGACTAGAATGGTCCACCCATTTAATGATAAATATGAGAGAGTCCAAAAAATCATTAAAACCCATTGGCATCACATTTTAAGTGACAAAAAGATAGGCCATCTTCTACCAGTCACTCCGCTAGTTGCATTCACAAAGGCACCGAATTTGGGCATAAAGATAGCTCCAGCCATTAGAACACCGAAACCAACAATAGGTAATCAAAATACTATTCTGGGTACGTGGATGAACCTTACGGGATTTTTTAAGTGTGGAAAATGTGCAGCATGCAAAATTAACTCCACACCAAGGAAAACAACATCAGTCTCTTCTACCCAGAATTGTCATAGGTGGAAGATTAAAGATTGCCTAACATGTAATACCGCCGGAGTTATCTACCTTATCCAGTGTCCATGCAAGAGACAGTATATAGGCAGAACAAAACGCCCAATAAAGACAAGACTATCTGAACACATAGCCAATATAAGGAAAGGCTATGAAAAACACTGTCTATCAAAACATTTCAGGGAAGTGCATAACAAGGATCCAACTAACTTGTTATTTATGGCATTGGAGAAGGTAGATAAACACTGGCGAGGGGGAAATCACATCAAACAGATGTTGAAAATAGAGTTGCGCCGCATTTATGAATTCGGATCCATGTTACCGGCCGGCCTCAATGCCGAATTCGAGTTGTTCGGATTTCTGTAGGGTGGTGGTCCGGTATCCGACTCTCATGCCACAGTCAGGCCTCAATCGGCACTGTGTCGTGGACTCGGAACCGGATCCCCATCCCCTAGGTCCGACCAACCAAATAGTAATAATAAAATCCTCTTAATGAACAATTTGGAGATATCAATTCTTAGAAAACTGTCTTGCATTATTCATAATATGAATTGTCAAGTAATGGATTGAAATGTATGTTTCTGTCCATAAATCCTTAATAACATGAATGTTTTATCATTTTAGAATTTTATGAAATTTTTATAATATTGTTCCAAGGGATATAGTATGCAATAATTAGGTGAATGTATACCCACTGATGTTATTTCTCTTGTTAAATGTATTTTTCAATTGAATATTGAAAATACAAGTTTGTATTGTGAATAACTTACTCATGCAATCTTGGACATTATTTTCCTTTATACGAGAGACTCAGAATGAAAAAAGGAACCTATATCATAAAAAACGCATAAGTGCACAAAAAAACGCACAAGAAACGCATATAAAACGCAACAGGGCACTCATGGTCAAGTAAAATCCAGGAATCCACATTTTTGATTGAGACTGTAGGTATAAAAGGCGGAGGTTGTCACAGGTGCAATACCACTGATAAAGGGAAGAGGATTTCCCGAAACGCGTCTGGGCTGGATCGCTTGAGTTAAAGAAGAAAATACTTCCGCAGTAACTTGCATGGCCATGCGAGAATTTTAACTACTATAAGAAACACCTGGAAGTAAAACAGACCTTCTGTTGTGCCTGTTGCGCTGGATACAAGTCAGGTGAACAGACCAAACCGGAATTGAGCCTCAACTCCCGCGAGAAGTCGGTGAGTCAGCGAAGGAGCACGCAGAGCCACACCGACTGTGTCCTGCGCTGCCCTCGCCAAACGAGAGGCAGGCTTGGGACAGACAAGAGGAAGGTAAGATAACTACCTCCATAATCTAACCAAACATCGGCATTTTACCAGCGAGTACAAAGTGGAGCGTACATGTAATCCGATATTGGGACATATCACTGTACACGTGCCATCCATCTGCACGTGAGTGCTTAGAGAGACGCTACACTAGTGGACTACCAAACTTTTTTAGGACATCACAGTATACTCCATATCCCGGCTCTCTAACAAGAGACCGTTTATACCAAAAGGGACAATCGCCTACCCATGCGAACTATATATGTATATGAATTGTTATCCAGCATATGAAATTGTATACATGTTTACCCCCCATATGTATGTATTTTAACATTATTTTAAAATTATTTTAGTGTTTAATTAAACTTTTAATTTCCAAATTGCCATTTGTTCGAGTGCTCACCCTATTTTGATTTGTTATTGTATATTTTGACCAGAGGGTGGGTATCCCTCTCGTGGGTTAGCAGCACTGAATCTATAATTTCGTCCTGAGTGAGCCACCATTCCTGCAGTTTTGAGTGTCCAGCATGTGACCCAGCCTCTATATAAGCTTGAGTCACGTAGCGCAGCACGTCACTCTGCTGTTACAAGTGTTGGTGAGAGGATGCTGCTGGACTTGTGACTTCAGGGAGAGCATAGGAGAGAATCTAACTCAGCGAACTACATAGAAATAGTTGTGTGGGTGCAGGACACAATCATTTTACCCTGCCCTGAGCCCATTGATCAAAAAACAACAACTTTTATCCGTCTGTTAGTTGAGTGGGCGGCAGCGGCGGCGACCATTTTATGCATGCTCAGTGCACCAGCACTGCATCTGAGCTTTTGGGACATTGCAAATTACAATTTTTTTGGGCAAACTACAACATCTTGATTAGTCAGTGTTCAGTTTAAGCTAGAAATACACCCATCATTTTCTGGGGTTTAAAAAAGGTGAATGCCTAAGTTTTGGGGCCTGTACTGGCCAACAGTTAAATATTTATCCTGTGACCACCAAATGTACTTCCAGCCACAGAATCCAAAGTTCTTTGCTGTCGGGGGAATGCCTATTGCCAAATTTTTGGGGCCTATACTGGCCGATAGTTACATATTTGTCCTATTACAGCCTAATGCACCTCCGGCAACAGAATCCAAATTTCTTTGCTGTTAGGTGACTGCCTATTGGCTAATTTTTGGGGCCTGTACTGGCCGACAGTTACATTTTTTAGTGCTTCCTACATAATCATACCCCTGTCTCACTCCTCTGCCTCTCATTATGGTGGCGTTTGAACCGCATTCACCATAAGGACCTTCTAATGTCACAGGGCCATGTGACTGTGCCCCCCACCATGTACTGTGCCCCTCACCCCGTACTGTACCCCCTTATGCCCTGCATAGTTCCCTCTTACAACACTCTGTGCAGTGCCCCTAGTCATTCCCTGTGCCCTCTTATACCCTTTTATCCTGTCACTGTACAGAGGTGTTATCCGGTCACTTTACAGAGGTGTTATCCGGTCAATGTATGGCGGTGGTATCCAATAACTGGATGGCCATAACTGCATCCCTTTCCCTGTCCACACGATACTTTTTTAGACCTGGCATGAGCGAGAAATATATGCAGATTGCGGTGCTAAGGACCTTTGCGCCAGAAATATGCCTACCATAGATGTATTTCTATATTATAAATGACCACCAAATTGTATTATTATTCGGGGGTATGGCTAATATATTTATATTATATAGATTCTAGTGTATTATACTGTGCCCTGTATTTCCCTCTAGAAAATGATCCTTGGGTAAACACAGTCCTCATCCCAGACCACCAGGACTAGGTAGCACTCTATCAGTACATGGCGGCCTCCCCTCTCCGCCACGCTGCTCCGCTGTGTACTGGTACTTATTCTGAAACTAGGGCTGGGTTCACATTCTATTTTTGCCATGCATTTAATGCAGACTGATGCCGTACAGTGGCGTCCGTTCACCATATGGTTCCATGGTAAAAAAAATAATTACGTTAATGTATGCATTTTTTTATGGACTCTGTAGGATACAAACATATGGAGTGCTGCACACTTGTATACATCAAACCGATAGGAAATATAAAGTTTCTAGGCTCCAACAGGGCAGATTTGTGAGAGTTTCCCTTTAAGATGCATAAAAATGGCCCCTGATTAAAATACACATTTTTGGGAGAAATTTTTGCCAATGATCCCCCTCTGGTATGTCACTGTCCATGTTGTGGGATTATTTGGCAACTTCAAGTAAGTGTTTGCCGGCTGCAAATATGACCTGAAGGTTTTTCAGGTTCGCCTGACATTACAGTGAATAGGGCCCGCTGCAAACACATGGTTCGCAAACAAATCACCTGCAAACATGACTTTGTTTAGTCAATCTTCAAGTTTGAGCTTCTTATTTCCATGATGGCCTTTCCTGGTGTGGCACTGTCACAGATCTGTTTAAAAAAAAATGGAAAACGGGAGTTCCTGGCACAGCAATTATAATGAATGTGGAACTGAGTATCTGGTCAACATTTTCCAAAATGCTTTTATCACTTCTTTATTCCTTAAACTGTAAATGAAAGGATTTAATAAAGGAGCAATGATGACATATATTATAGAAACATATTTTACGCTGGATGAATCGCCTTTTTTTTGCCTCATGTATGTGGTCATACATGTCCCGTAAACAATAAAAACCACAATCAAGTGTGAAGCACATGTGGAAAATGTCTTTGATCTGCTATCTACTGAGCTGAGATTTAATATCGATATAATGATACAGATGTAAGAGAAAACTATGAAAACAAATGGTAAGAATAGACTAAACAAGCTCCCAATAAATATAAATAATTCATAGAAGACAATGTTTCCACAGATCAACTCTAGAAGGACTACAGTCTCACAAACAAAATGATTGACCTGGTTTCCTCTACAGAATAGAAAAGGTTTTCCTATGGTCGGGATTACAGATAAAATTATATTCCCTGACCACATAATGACTGTGATGAATTTACATGTCCTCCAGCTCATGATGACGGTGTAATGTAAGGGAAAGCATATGGCGATATACCGGTCATACGCCATGACAGCCAATAACACAAACTCAGTACCCCCTAGAATCAAACCAAAGTACATTTGTGTCAGGCAGCCGGTCACCGAAATTCTTCTTTCTACATAAAATACGTCAAACAGCATTTTTGGATCATGATTTGATGAGAAAAATATGTCAATAAAAGACAAATTACAGAGAAAATAATACATGGGTGTGTGCAACTGAGGACTGAAGATAACAGTGCAAATCAGAAAACTGTTCCCTAAAATGGTGAATATATAAATAGGTAACAAACCAACGAACAGTAAAATTCTCGTCTTCAGGGTGTGAGGAAAACCAATAAAAAAAAGTTCATCGAACAAGGTTTGGTTTCCAAAATCAAATGTAAAATATATATCTTCAGTCTTGTAACCCTGCAACATACAAAGAAGATAAAAATGAATACCATATATCACCCATAAAGCAATAAATAAAAAAAAACATTAAATAAAAAAGTGCAAAATTTTACATCAAACTCAAAATGGAATAGAACAAGTTCAAGTTGTGACTCGTTCTGTTCACCTTTTCGGCAGTGTCAGAATAGTACAGAAGAGTAAGTATGAAATATATACAGTGAGGAACAAAAGTATTTGAACACCCTGCAATTTTGCAAGTTCTCCCACTTAGAAATCATGGAGGGTCAGAAATTCTGAGATAACTACTTAGTTTTTCCTTAAGGTGTTCAGGATGCGGTGTTTTACTCAATAAATCAAACCTACTAATGTCCCATGGACTAAATTACACCTCTTAATCCTTCACCTGTTTAGTAATAAAACTTAGCTTTTATTTATTTATTCTAACTAATATATTTCTAAAGAGTGCTTTCAAAATTGCCAGCTAGTCTCAGCCCGCACTTCGAAATGTTGTTACAGTTCCTGCTCTAATATTCTAGCTAGGACTGTGACATTGTTGCCATTGCTGGCTGCGTGCTGCCAGTATAGTTTGTAGGTACAATGTATATTTTTCTAGGTATGGAGTCATCATGCTATTGCTTTGCTTGAGGCTATGCTGAATTAAAACATATAAGCAACGGTGCCCCCTAACATGTTTCACCTAGTACCGGTGTCTTCAGGGGTTTGGGCAGAGTGTAAACGTGCTCTCTGTTCGGCTCAATTTATCATCTCTGTTTGCATATCGTCATTAGAGCGTGTTATTGTCTTAGCCAATAGGGGTATACTCATCAGTGAACTTTCAATCCGATTGGTAGCAATTACTAGCCTTGCCCTCTGCTGTCATCAGCTGTTTAACCTGACTCTTCTGGTTGGTTCCGATCAATACATGTAATCAGTAAGCGCCGCGCATGCTTCAGAGACTTAGACTCTTCTCTCACCGTCCGTGTCACTGCGCATGTCATGGGAGTTAAAGTTCTTCACTTCCATGTCTTTACCGTGAACCGTGCATGCGTTGATACTTAGTTGCTTGTGCTAACATTCGTGCCAAAGCGCATGTCACTGGACTTAGTCTCCTTTTGCTAGCATCTGTGCCAAGGCGCATGTCACTGGACTTAGTCTCGTTTTGCTAACATTCGTGCCAAGGCGCATGTCACTGGACTTAGTCTCCTTTTACTATTTAGTTGCACTTACTTGTTTGTGCATCCTATGTATTCCGCGCCTGCGCCACCTCTTAGTGGAATTACTCATTCTTTATGCCAATGCGCATGTCTCTGGACTTAGATCTCTTGTACAGACTATTATGTCCATGCCTACCCCGCAGCTTAGTTACCGGCATTAACATTAGCACCACTATGCATATATATACAGTACAGACCAAAAGTTTGGACACACCTTCTCATTCAAAGAGTTTTCTTTATTTTCATGACTCACACTGAAGGCATCAAAACTATGAATTAACACATGTGTAATTATATACATAACAAAAAAGTGTGAAACAACAGAAAATATGTCATATTCTAGGTTCTTCAAAGTAGCCACCTTTTGCTTTGATTACTGCTTTGCACACTCTTGGCATTCTCTTGATGAGCTTCAAAAGGTAGTCACCTGAAATGGTTTTCACTTCATAGGTGTGCCCTGTCAGGTGTAATAAGTGGGATTTCTTGCCTTATAAATGGGGTTGGGACCATCAGTTGCGTTGTGGAGAAGTCAGGTGTATACACAGCTGATAGTCCTACTGAATAGACTGTTAGAATTTGTATTATGGCAAGAAAAAAGTAGCTAAGTAAAGAAAAACGAGTGGCCATCATTACTTTAAGAAATGAAGGTCAGTCAGTCTGAAAAATTGGGAAAACTTTGAAAGTGTCCCCAAGTGCAGTCACAAAAACCATCAAGCGCTACAAAGAAACTGGCTGACATGCGGACCGCCCCAGGAAAGGAAGACCAAGAGTCACCTCTGCTGCGGAGGATAAGTTCATCCGTGTCACCAGCCTCAGAAATCGCAGGTTAACAGCAGCTCACATTAGAGACCAGGCCAATGCCACACAGAGTTCTAGCAGCAGACACATCTCTAGAACAACTGTTAAGAGGAGACTGTGTGAATCAGGCCTTCATGGTAGAATATTTGCTAGGAAACCACTGCTAAGGACAGGCAACAAGCAGAAGAGACTTGTTTGGGCTAAAGACCACAAGGAATGGACATTAGACCAGTGGAAATCTGTGCATTGGTCTGATGAGTGCAAATTTGATATCTTTGGTTCCAACCACCTTGTCTTTGTGCGACGCAGAAAAGGATAACGGATGGACTCTACATGCCTGGTTCCCACTGTGAAGCATGGAGGAGGAGGTGTGATGGTGTGGGGGTGCTTTGCTGGTGACACTGTTGGGCATTTATTCAGAATTGAAGGCATACTGAACCAGCATGGCTACCACAGCATCTTGCAGCGGCATGCTATACCATCCAGTTTGCGTTTAGTTGGGCCATCATTTATTTTTCAACAGGATAATGACCCCAAACACACCTCCAGGCTGTGTAAGGGCTATTTGACCATGAAGGAGAGTTATGGGGTGCTGCGCCAGATGACCTGGCCTCCACAGTCACCGGACCTGAACCCAATCGAGATGGTTTGGGGTGAGCTGGACCGCAGAGTGAAGGCAAAAGGGCCAACAATTGCTAAGCATCTCTGGGAACTCCTTCAAGACTGTTGGAAGACTATTTCAGGTGACTACCTCTTGAAGCTCATCAAGAGAATGCCAAGAGTGTGCAAAGTAGTAGTCAAAGCAAAAGGTGGCTACTTTAAAGAACCTAGAATATGACATATTTTCAGTTGTTTCACACTTTTTTGTTATGTATATAATTCCACATGTGTTAATTCATAGTTTTGATGCCTTTAGTGTAAATCTACAATTTTCATAGTCTGTACTGTATACATATATAATGGAGCTTAATATCTCTCACCAACAAGTCACGATCGTTGAGACCTAGTTGTTCGTACTACTACTCTAGTTGGAGCGCATGTCAGGGGACTTAGTCTTCATCACTATAGGATTACACCAATCGGATTGAACCAACCGAACGGAACCAACCAGAAGAGTCAGGTTGAACAGCTGATGACAGCAGAGGGCAAGGCTAGTAATTGCTACCAATCGGATTGAAAGTTCACTGAGTATACCCCTATTGGCTAAGACAATAACACGCTCTAATGACGATATGCAAACAGAGATGATAAACTGAGCCGAACAGAGAGCACGCTCACACTCTGACCAAACCCCTGAAGACGCAGGTACTCGGCAAAACATGTCGGGGGGCAGCGTTGCTCATATGTTTAAATTTAGCATAGACTCAAGCAAAGCAATAGCATGATGACTCCATAACTAATAAAAGATACATTGTACCTAATCAAGGTATAAATGCTCTAAAAACCCACCTGGAAAAAGAAAATTTTAAACAAGAACAATTGGAATTTATAACAGAAGGGGTGAGACATATATTAGAGCATAACTACTTCTTCTTTGAGAAGAACTACTACCTCCAGATCATGGGTACCGCCATGGGCACCAGGTTTGCCCCCAGTTATGCAAATTTATTTTTGGCATACTGGGAAAATGTAATCATCAATCCCAAAAAAGGAGGGGGCAACCTGGCGCTCTGGCGGAGATACATCGATGATGTGATCCTGATCTGGAAGGGAATTGAAGTTACCTTGCAAACATTCATCTCGGAATTGAATAATAACATTTATAATTTAACTTTCACAGCCAGTATTAATAAAATAGAAACAGAATTCTTAGATTTTAATATCTCCAAAAAAGAAAATAGATATGTATGCCGAACCTTCCAAAAAACAACAGCAAAAAATGGATATATATTATATTAAAGCTGTCATTTGCCACATTGGCTAATGAACATACCTTTTGGACAATTCCATCATATAAAAAGGAATTGCACTGAAGATTTACAATTTCAACAGGAAGCTCGAAAATTAAAAGACAGGTTTGTGGAAAAAAGATATCCCACACAAGTGCTAGAAAAAGCACTCCTAAAGGTTAATAAAATACCTAGAGAAACCTTCTTCAGAAAAAATCCCGAAAAATCCATAAAAAATGATGAGGAAACTACCGAAAAAAATAATACGAGTTTAGGATTATAATTCCCTATTCTTCACAATATAAACAAATTGAATTAATTATAAATAAATATTGGCACTTGCTATCACAGGACAAGATAATTGGTCCTTCACTACCTATTAAACCTCAAATCACTTACCGAAATCAGCTCATCTCAAAATACATTTTCCATGACCATTAAAAACTTCCTTAATTGTAATACCTCTAGTGTAATCTATCTGATCCAATGTCCCTGCGGAAAGCAGTTCATTGGTAGAACAAAGCGGTGCTTAAAAACTAGAATAAGTGAACATATACGAAATATTAGAAATGGATACATTAAACATTCACTATCAAAGCACTTTAAAGATTTCCACAATAAAGATCCGAAAGGCATGTTCTTTATGGCGCTACAAAAAATTGACAAACATTGGCGTGGGGGAAAACATATAGAAAAAATGTCCAGAGCCGAATCTAGACTAATCTTTGATTTCGTCAGCCTCATCCCAATGGGTTTAAACGCCGATTTGGAAATTTTCGGCTTCTTATGATTCTGGGGTTGTGTGTTTGTCACACGACATAGAGTCTCAAGTTTGGCTGTCTATCAGCATTGAGACTCTCCCTTGGAGACAAACACACACCCCTACATCATCATGCAAAGTAAAAACTGTGATGGCACAAAAATAACATATCAAGAATTTATTAAGATGTTGCAAACAAATATATATCCACTGTAATATCTATGTTCCATTATGGTATTTTAATTTTATGATTTTATGTTGTTCATACAATATTTTTATTAATATTTTAAAGTTTTTAAAGCATAGTACTATTGTTGTAATATTTATTTTTTTATGGGATGGATAGATCGCAATAGGACACACATTGTAACCAAAAAACGCATCAATAGCGAAAAAAACTCAACAGAATCGCAAGCAAAATCGCATGTCCAACAACAGGGTTAAATTCCTGAATTTCTGATCACCAGACCCGCCCTACACCTTTGGGTCATTATGAGCGGTCTATAAAATAGTCAGTCCAAAAAATGGGAGATCAGCTGCCACTGAGGAAGGGGTAAGAGGTCCCCGAAACGCGTCTGGCGTAACCAGCTGAGAACTCCCACCGGACTAACAAGAGGCCTCTATACAGATGATCTATTAAAATCTTACGAATAATTGGAGCGCTCCAAATAAGAGAAAAATTCCGGATCATATCTTCAAGTTCCCACGACACCCTGCTGCGAGATACAAGCCTGTTTCCTGATACAGACCACGTGATATACCGGCGTCTGCCTGAACAGCATGGCGTAACAAATATAGCAGCAGCTTCTATGTCGGGCATGTAATGCCGCATCTTGGGATACGAAAATTTCAACCCACCTAGGAGCAGGTAAGACCTGTATAGGCGGGCATTACAGTGCACATTGGTATCAGTTTTACTATCGTGGACAGAAACTAAGGTCTGGACATTCAATTGCAAACAATTGCAACTGTATTCAGGACTGTTCCTTCTATTTAAGGACGTTTCGGCTCAAAAGCCGCAAGCTATACTGATATGAATATATTCTATGCAGACTTTTGAACCAACAGAAAATTCAGTCAGTCCTATTGGGAAGTCATTTTTATGTCTAGCAATTATTTGCATATCTAACAGATATTGCTCGTTTTCCAACATTCAATGTGTGTCAGCATATACGTGTGTGATTGATTGTTTTATGGAATTTTTTAATAGTGTTTTATTGAGATTGATTTTGTCATTAAATTGAGTGTGATCACCATATATTGTGCATCCATTTGTAACCACACATACAGAGTGCCAGTCCGCAATTTACAAGTAATTCCTATAGATAAAATTGTGCTGGGCATAACATTTTCAATAGATGGTTCCGCAAAAAACAGAACGGAAACGGAAGACATACGGATGCATTTCCGTATGTGTTCTGTTTTTTTGCGGACCCATTGACTTGAATGGAGCCACGGAACATGATTTGCGGGCAATAATACTACATGTTCTATCTTTAAACGGAACGGAAAAACGGAAATGCGGAAACAGGATGCATACGGAGTACATCCTGTTTTTTTTGCGGAACCTTTGAAATTAATGGTTCCGTATACGGACCGTATACGGAATGCAAAAAACGGCCAGTAAACGGGGGGAAAAAACGGTCGTGTGCAGGAGGCCTTACTCATACAGCTTCTTGCCTGTGAGATCCAGGGGGCTGGATCTCACAGGCTCGTCACCGGAAGGCAGCGCCGATGCCTAAGAAAGGCATTGCGCTGCCTTCCATGCCATCGGTTCCCCCTTACAGCCGCACGGGGACCCGATGGCTTCTCCGATCAACGCAGCAATCTCCAGTAAAAGCCGCAAACCGCAGGTCTGAATTGCCGACACAGGGGGGGGGGGGAGTCACAGGACCCCCCCCCCCCCGCGCATTGACCCAAGGTGCCTTCTCAATGAATTAAGGTTAAGTTGCTTGTGGGCCAATGACTCATTCACCCACAAGAAAGAAGCAGGAAGGAATCATGTTTTCAGATGTAAAAAAAATGATGAATATTCAAAATAGCGAATATAAAGCACTATATTCAAAATATTCGTGAATTAGCGAAGTTGCGATTAATTTTCGCTATTCAAATATCCAAGCTCAACAATAATCATAAAGGCTTGATGATACTCATTTGTTCAATATATTTGAACATTAAGATGCAACCACCCATTCTTGTAGGGCCTTCCAGGAATATTTTCTTGTACACAGTTTTATATGGTATTAGTTTTTATTTTATTTGCAAAGAGCTTTTTGTTCTGATACCAGTCCATAATGTAAAAACTCCAGAAAATAAAAGTGGAAGGAGGAAAATAGTAAAGTAGAAAGGTTAGGGAGAAGCTAAGAGATAGGAGATATACAGTAATAAGATGCAATACGCTGCATAGAACTGGAGACATGTTTTCCTCAGGTTTTAAAAAATTCCTGTGGGGTTCGAAAGCAAAACAGTTTGACACTGTAGTATAAAGCTAACGTTAGATGAATGCCACCTGTAAGCCATCAATTTTAACTGAAACAGCTAAGCATTTGGTGTGTACGGGTACGTCAGAGAAAGATAATGATCAAGCAGTTGGATTTCAGTTGTCCAAACCTTTTTGTTGTTGAAGAGATAAGCCGGATGAAGCCAATGAAAGTAAAATCGGTGAAAAAATAAATATCTTATTTGTTTTTGAAGCAAAAAATGTAAACTCTGTCGCTCTACAACATAATTTAGTTTCTGTAGATTTTATTCATGATATAAAATCTTCTGGGCACTAGATCCCACTGTAGGGTGGAATAGTTGTATTATGAAGAGTGTGACATAGGACATACCATCTCTTTGCCCGACATCTTCAGGGTCTCCTTTTTGCTATTAAGAATTTTGGCAATATTTATAAGAAGAAAACTAAACCCTTGGGATTAATCTCAATCTCTGTGGTCATTATAATATATAGATTTTTTATTTTAATTCCTACTGTGAATTTTTTTCTCCCAGGATAGGAAAGTCTCAGAGACGCTACCATAGTATTAACCTCCACATGACCACCTCATGCCTATTTGCTTAATTTCCTCTTTTGTATAGAAAAAAGTTATGAAAATACAGAATAATTCATAATAAACATTTTTAGGTGTGCAAAATGTAAACAAATGAGGAATATGACATTTGTATAATTTGTTTTAAGCTTTCTCCTATAATTTCAGGAAATATAAGTATCTGTGAAAAAAAAAAGATTTTATCTGCCACTAGAAAGTTATGCCTAACACTAAAGATGAGCAAATTTCTAAAAAATTCAATTCAGACGGATAGCCAAATTTCACAAAAAAGATTGAATTTAATCCAAATTCGTTTTCCGACTAGGGAGGAGCGAACCCGAACTGTATTTTATTTTCGTAAAAGACCGGGTTCGGTTTTCGGCGCTTTCTTGGCGCTTTTTGAAAGGCTGCAAAGCAGCCAATCAACAAGCGTCATACTACTTGCCCCAAGAGGCCATCACAGCCATGCCTACTATTGGCATGGCTGTGATTGGCCAGTGCAGCATGTGACCCAGCCTCTATTTAAGCTGGAGTCACATAGCGCCGCACGTCACTCTGCTCTGATCAGTGTAGGGAGAGGTTGCAGCTGCTGCTGTTAGGGCGAGATTAGGCACTAGACAGGGATTTACTCAGCAAAAACACTTAATGAAGTGATCGATCTACAGCTGTGAATCATTCATCTTCTGTTATTCAATTGCTCACTGTTTTTACGCTGCCCAGAGCGTTTTTCAGTCACTTTTTTCTGGGGTGATCGGCGGCCATCTTGTGTCTTGTGGTGCGCGAGCACAAGCTGCCACGAAGTCCATTTAACCATCAATAGTGTGGCAATTCTTTGCTATATCCTACATCAGGGGCTTGGCTGTGCTTGCTAGGGGTGAAATAAAATTGCCAAAATAGCAGTACCCTAAATCTGGTGTTTCAGCTGTGGCTAGCCAATTGTAATACTGTCTGCTGTCTGGCAAAGGATATATTTTTGTTCTGGGTTGAAATACAATTCCCAACTTAGCAATTCCCTAAATCAGTGGTTTCTGCTGTATCAGGCCAAGTTTAAATCTATCCATAAAAGAGAATATTAGATTGAAGGTGCGGATAGGGTCATCCTCAATAACTTCACACGCTACCGTGCATCTCCAAGTCTAATTCTGTCCGTAAACGTATACCTGTCATCCAGTGCCTAAATACTAGGCCTAAAATTTATATTCAGCTAAGGCCTCTTTCACACTTGCGTTGTCCAGATCCGGCGTGTACTCCACTTGCCGGAATTACACGCCGGATACGGAAAAACGCAAGTGTACTGAAAGCATTTGAAGACGGATCCGTCTTCAAAATGCTTTCAGTGTTACTATGGCAGCCAGGATGCTATTAAAGTCCTGGTTGCCATAGTAGAAGAGGGGAGTGGGGGAGCGGTATACTTACAGTCCGTGCGACTCCCGGGGCGCTCCAGAATGACGTCAGAGCGCCCCATGCGTATGGATGACTTGCCATGTGATCACGTGATCCATGCGCTTGGGGCGCCCTGACGTCACTCTGGAGCGCCCCAGGAGCCGCACGTAAGTATGCTGCTCCCCACTACACTTTACCATGGCTGCCAGGACTTTAGCGTCCCGGCAGCCATGGTAACCATTCAGAAAAAGCTAAACGTCGGATCCGGCAATATGCCGAAACGACGTTTAGCTTAAAGCCGGATCCGGATCAATGCCTATCAATGGGCATTAATTCCGGATCCGGCCTTGCGGCAACTCTTCAGGATTTTTGGCCGGAGCAAAAAGCGCAGCATGCTGCGGTATTTTCTCCGGCCAAAAAACGTTCCGATCCGGAACTGAAGACATCCTGATGCATCCAGAACGGATTTCACTCCATTCAGAATGCATTAGGATAAAACTGATCAGGATTTTTCCGGCATAGAGCCCTGACGACGGAACTCTATGCCGGAAGAAAAGAACGCAGGTGTGAAAGAGCCCTTAATCTGTGTTTATTGCTGTGGCTGGTCAATTCATTTAGTGTCCGCCAAAGCACAGTTTTTGTTCTGGGTTGAAATACAATTTTCAACTTAGCAATTCCCTAAATCAGTGGTTTCTGCTGTATCAGGCCAACTTTAAATCTATCCATGAAAGGGTATATTAGATTGAAGGTGCGGATAGGGTCATCATAAATAACTTCACACGCTACCGTGCATTTCCAAGTCTAATTCTGTCCGTAAACATATACCTGTCATCCAGCGCCTAAATACTAGGCCTACAATTTATATTCAGTTAAATCTGTCGTTACTGCTGTCCCTGTATTAGTGTAATACGGTACCTAAATAGATAGCCAGATAGTGTTAGGTGTCTGTAATAAAAGGCCTGAATTTGAATTCAATACATTGGGCCAAATTATTTTTTTCTTATTGTGATGAACGGTAACAATGATGAAAACATCTAGTAAGGGACGCGGACATGGTCGTGGTGGTGTTAGTGGACCCTCTGGTGCTGGGAGAGGACGTGGCCGTTCTGCCACAGCCACACGTCCTAGTGAACCAACTACCTCAGGTCCCAGTAGCCGCCAGAATTTACAGCGATATTTGGTGGGGCCTAATGCCGTTCTAAGGATGGTAAGGCCTGAGCAGGTACAGGCATTAGTCAATTGGGTGGCCGACAGTGGATCCAGCACGTTCACATCATCTCCCACCCAGTCTACTGCAGAAAGTGCACAGATGGCGCCTGAAAACCAAGCCCATCAGTCTGTCACATCACCCCCATGCATATCAGGGAAACTGTCTGAGCCTAAAGTTATGCAGCAGTCTCTTATGCTGTTTGAAGACTCCGCTGGCAGGGTTTCCCAAGGGCATCCACCTAGCCCTTCCTTAGCGGTGGAAGACATAGAATGCACTGACGCACAACCACTTATGTTTTCATGATGATGAGGACATGGGAATACCACCTCAGCACGTCTCTGATGATGAGGAAACACAGGTGCCAACTGCTGCGTCTTTCTGCAGTGTTCAGACTGAACAGGAGGTCAAGGAGGAAGACTGGGTGGAAGACGATGCAGGGGACGATGAGGTCCTAGACCCACATGGAATGAAAGTCGTGCCACTGACTTTCAGAGTTCGGAGGAAGAGGCAGTGGTGAGACCGAGCCAACAGCGTAGCAAAAGAGGGAGCAGTGGGAAAAAACAGAACACCCGCCGCCAAGAGACTCCGCCTGCTACTGACCGCCGCCATCTGGGACCGAGCACCCCAAAGCCAGCTTCAAGGAGTTCCCTGGCATGGCACTTCTTCAAACAATGTGCTGACGACAAGACCCGAGTGGTTTGTACGCTGTGCCATCAGAGCCTGAAGCGAGGCATTAATATTCTGAACCTTAGCACAACCTGCATGACCAGGCACCTGCATGCAGAGCATGAACTGCAGTGGAGTAAACACCTTAAAAACAAGGAAGTCACTAAGGCCCCCCCTGCTACCTCTTCTGCTGCTGCCGCCTCAGCCTCTTCTGCGGCTGCCGCCTCGGCCTCTTCCTCCGCCTGTGGAGGAACGTTGGCACCAGCCGTCCAGCAAACAAGGGATGTACCACCAACACCACCACCTCCATCAGCAAGCATCTCAACCATGTCACAAGGCAGCGTTCAGCTCTCCATCTCACAAACATTTGAGAGAAAGCGTAAATTACCACCTAGCCACCCTCGATCCTTGGCCCTGAATGCCAGCATTTCTAAACTACTGGCCTATGAAATGCTGTCATTTAGACTGGTGGACACAGACAGCTTCAAACAGCTCATGTCGCTTGCTGTCCCACAGTATGTTGTTCCCAGCCGCCACTACTTCTCCAAGAGAGCCGTGCCTTCCCTGCACAACCAAGTATCCGATAAAATCAAGTGTGCACTGCGCAATGCCATCTGTGGCAAGGTCCACCTAACTACAGATACGTGGACCAGTAAGCACGGCCAGGGACGCTATATCTCCCTAACTGCACACTGGGTAAATGTAGTGGCGGCTGGGCCCCAGGCGGAGAGCTGTTTGGCGCACGTCCTTCCGCCGCCAAGGATCGCAGGGCAACATTCTTTGCCTCCTATTGCCTCTTCCTCCTACTCGGCTTCCTCCTCCTCTTCTTCCACCTGCTCATCCAGTCAGCCACACACCTTCACCATCAACTTCAGCACAGCCCGGGGTAAACGTCAGCAGGCCATTCTGAAACTCATATGTTTGGGGGACAGGCCCCACACCGCACAGGAGTTGTGGCGGGGTATAGAACTCAGAACGATGAGTGGTTGCTGCCGGTAAGCCTCAAGCCCGGCCTGGTGGTGTGCGATAATGGGCGAAATCTCGTTGCAGCTCTGGGACTAGCCGGTTTGACGCACATCACTTGCCTGGCGCATGTGCTGAATTTGGCGGTGCAGAAGTTCATTCACAACTACCCCGACATGTCAGAACTGCTGCATAAAGTGCGGGCCGTCTGTTCGCGCTTTCGGCGTTCACATCCTGCTGCTGCTCGCCTGTCTGCGTTACAGCGTAACTTCGGCCTTCCCGCTCACCGCCTCATATGCGACGTGCCCACCAGGTGGAACTCCACCTTGCACATGCTGAACAGATTGTGCGAGCAGCAGCGGGCCATAGTCGAGTTTCAGCTGCAGCACACACGGGTCAGTCGCACTGCGGAACAGCACCACTTCACCACCAATGACTGGGCCTCCATGCGAGACCTGTGTGCCCTGTTGCGCTGTTTCGATTACTCCACCAACATGGCCAGTGGCGATGACGCCATTATCAGCATTACAATATCACTTCTATGTCTCCTTGAGAAAAAACTTAGGGCGATGATGGAAGAGGAGGTGGCCCAGGAGGAGAAGGAGGAGGAAGAGGGGTCATTTTTAGCACTTTCAGGCCAGTTTCTTCGAAGTGACTCAGAGGGAGATTTTTTGCAACAGCAGAGGCCAGGTACAAATGTGGCCAGCCAGGGCCTACTACTGGAGGACGAGGAGGACGAGGATGAGGAGGAGGGGGAGGAGGATGAGGAAGAAGCATGGTCACAGCGGGGTGGCACCCAACGCAGCTCGGGCCCATCACTGGTGCGTGGCTGGGGGGAAACGCAGGACGATGACAATACGCCTCCCACAGAGGACAGCTTGTCCTTACCTCTGGGCAGTCTGGTACACATGAGCGACTACATGCTGCAGTGCCTGCGCAACAACAGCAGAGTTGCCCACATTTTAACGTGTGCGGACTACTGGGTTGCCACCCTGCTGGATCCACGGTACAAAGACAATGTGCCCACCTTACTTCCTGCACTGGAGCGTGATAGGAAGATGCGCGAGTGCAAGCACACGTTGGTAGACGCGCTACTGAGAGCACTCCCAAATGTGACAGGGGAACAAGTGGAAGCCCAAGGCCAAGGCAGAGGAGGAGCAAGAGGTTGTTGTGGAATCATATATCTAGTATCAAATGTATACTTGCTTGTATTATATCTAACAGTTTGCTTAACAAAATGGCCCCTGAAGTAGCAGCCAGCTCCCTTAATAATCCCTTACTAATCACTTTATGATATTGAAATTGCTGACATATTGCTGACATAATGCTGACTTTTGCTAAAGTATGGAGTGATAATGTGATACGTTATCATGGGACTTAGTAATGTGACAATTAGATCAAATTAGCCGAGTCATAAAGTTCCCCTTTTCCTGCTATAAAAAATCATGTAATCTGAATAATAAACGGAACATCTAGCATTGACTTCTCTGTGACAGTCTGTGTGTGATCTCTCGTGGCGTACGTATGCCTATCATTTCATACCATTCGGAGCAGTACATCAACCTTCCCTGACTATTGGGTCAGATCCAGAATCAGAGCCATATCAGTTGGCGCCCAACGTGGGGCCTGAGGATTGGACCTCCTGCTGGCGTACCCCCAGAGACTGGACCCAGAGAGACAAGCCAACGGACACCGGGACCGCGGCCCGTAATAAGAGGTGAGAAAATATATTCATCTTACCTATTCTGTGTCCCTTGGCTTAGTCTATCCATATTTGTTCTAGGGAGGGGTGCACCGACAGTGAGGCATCCTCAGGGGCATGAAAGTAAGAACCCCATTGTATTGATAAGCTTGATGTATTGTGTTTTATTATTTTTTTTGTGTATGGTTGGTTTCTCTGGGAGAAAGGAGAGGCATAGACTGACAGAACAATAGAAGTCTCCTAAAGTGCCTACATTGAGGGGTAACCCCGGTGTGTGACCCCAAGAAATAGTAGAAGGGAAGGAGACAGCTTGCTGATAACCCAGTGGTGTGTTAATCTCAAGCTCAAGGTGTTTGTTTGTCAGTGTCTGTGCTAATCCAACTATCAGAGACAGTAAGTGAAGGCTCCAGAACGTGTTGAAGGCTCCAGAACGTGGTGTTTTGAAAAAAAATGGGTAACCGAAATAGTGTCCCGAAGGGCTATTGTTCACCTGAACAGTACGTGGCGGACCGGAGAGGAAAAGGTTATGTTAAAGGACTAAGCAAGTTAGAAAAGAGTTATGATATTGCAAAAGGAGGTGTATTGTGTTCTGCTATATGGCAGACATTGTTGACTGAGAAGAGAGGCAAATTGAATGATGATAAGTTGATAGATACAGTTAGGGTATGGCTGGACTGTAGCAAAGAATTTGAACAGACAAAAGGAGAAGCAATGTTTGATGAAAAATCAGGACTCCATTACTATCGGCCTGGCCCAGTCTTAGTACAGGAACAGCCACCGCCCTATAATGGCGCAGCTGAAAGAAAAAGGGGAAGTTGGACTTGTACACATTGTGGTCAGCAGAACCCTGCCCCCCGTGATACGTGCTTAGCCTGTGGTGCTCCACGCCCACATAATCATGCTCTTTTAGCCCCCCAGCACGTCTCACCAGTCCCAGCAATGACGCCATCTTGTCCTCAGCCAACGCCCAAGGCTGGACTTGTAATCTCCCCAAACCCTGCTCTTTCTGTCATGCCACAAGTCACTACTATATACCCACTTGTAAATCCTGACGGCACCTACATGCTACCCAGTCAGCCCATAGCTCCAGCTCATATAATGGTAGGAGGTAGTGGTGCTATAGATCAGGAAGATGAGGATGGGGAGAAACAAAAGGAAGATGCAGGGGAAGACTCACAGCAGACAGTGGACTATGCACCTGGTGCTGCAGCACAAACCCCGGGATATCGCAGCCCACCGCACCTTGGACGATTTTCTGATATTACCCTAAGTAGCCAGCAGGGTGCAGCAAGAGCAGTGAATGAGTCTTTCCAAAACCAAATTACAGAGCTGCAAAGAGAGATCCATAACATAGGACAAGGAAATCTTGAAGCCTTAAGGGAAATATACTTGAACACTCGCCCAGTCGGGCCACCTAAGTATGTGTCCTTTACCCCCCAGCAGTTGTTCACCATAGTGAACCTCATGCCTGACCCAGATACTCACCCTATGCCCTTTTACAGAAAATTGGCACAAGTATATCAAACCTACGGGTGTACTTGGTCAGACTTGCAAAGTATTGTACAAAATAAAACTGGTGAATTTTCTTCACTTATAATGGATCACATACGCCAACCAGAACTCCCTGGAGCAAATTATGACACTCGTGATTCAGAATCTGGCCGTGATTTCATTCAGCAATTATATAAGTGGGCGAAAGACAGACTAGCAGAGCAGTCCACAACCCTGCAGGACATGGTACAGGATAAAGCAGAGTCAGTAGAAAAGTTTGTACAAAGAGTTAAACAAAACTATAAAGATATGGGATTCAGTCCAAATGAACCTGTGCACCTAAGACTCCTAGCACGGTCATTTGTAGATGGCCTTAGGCCAGATCTGAACAAAGCTCTTGTAACCTGTCGCCCAGAATGGAAATCATTAACATTGGAAATCTTAGAACAAGTTGCAAAAGGGCTGGAGAGTAGTACAAAGAAATCCCGCATATCAGTCATGGCAGTCATGACGGGAGAAGGAAGAGAGGAAAGACCCCCGCCCCGTGTCTGTTATGGGTGCGGCAAACCAGGGCACATTAAGAGAAACTGTCGCTCCAAACATCTGTGGCCAGCAGATCAGAGCCAAAGAGGAACTCCTCCTCCATGGCCAGCTCCATCCCACTAGGACGTTGGCAAACCAGTGTTGCTGGGAGGGGACACCCCGTGTATGGCAGTCTCTGCCCCTCCTGCAGGCCCCGCCCCTCGAATCACCCTCGATGTGGCGGGGAAGGAACTCTCATTCCTTGTAGACACTGGTGCAGCCCGCAGTGTGTTATGTGAGACCGCCATACTCCCTTCCTGGCTCACAGATATGCATTTACCCTGCTCTGGTTTAGAAGGGGTCACCCAGCACAACCCTGTTACTAAGCCTCTCTTGATTACTCCCTCCACTAAGTCCCAAAGCCAATCTCCACAGTTACATCTGCCCACTGGAGTAATGTCACAATTTGTTGTAAGCCAGACATGTCCTTATAACCTATTAGGCTCAGATTTTCTTCAGAAAATACGGGCCAACATCCAGTTCAAGGAAAATGGTACAGTTGTTTTAGGTACGGCGTTGAGTCCTGAAGAAACCTGCCTCCTAATGGCATTAAAATCCCAGTCACTTGAATCACATGAACAAGGGGATTCGCTGCAAAGCATTTTGCACCTCATCCCTGATACCCTTTGGACCAAAGGTCCCCAAGACATTGGGCGTCTCAAAGTCCCGCCAGTCACTGTAACCTTGAAGAATCCTAACTTACTGCCATATAAAGCACAATACCCTCTCTCCATTTCCCAGAGAGATGCTATCACCCTCCAGATACAGGCTCTTCTTGCAAATGGAGCTATTAAAATTACCACCTCACCATGTAACACTCCCTTATACCCAATTAAAAAGAAGAGTGTGAAGGGACAGCCTCCTGTATATCACATGGTACAAGACCTCAGAGCAATTAATGAGGCTACGGTCTTTGAAACCCCCATTGTACCAAATCCCCACACTTTGCTTGCTAGCATTCCTCCTGTGGCTGCTATCTTTACTGTCATTGATCTAGCAAATGCCTTTTTCTCTGTCCCATTACATAAAGACTCCCAATTTCTCTTTGCTTTTACACATGATGGAAAACAATACACCTGGACGGTGTTGCCTCAAGGAGCTCATAATAGTCCTTCCTGCTTTAGCAAAGCAATGGCATCCATCTTACAACCATGGCAAGCAGATCACCCAGAGGTGGAACTCTTACAATATGTCGATGATTTACTCCTCTGTGCTGACTCACACCCCGTCTGCCTGAACTCATCTGCCTCACTTCTTGCCTACCTGGCGGATGCTGGGTGCAGAGTCTCACGTTCTAAATTACAGTTGTGTCTTCCAAAAGTTGTTTTCCTAGGTCACTGCATCTCACAAGGCAGTAAGCATCTTACGGATGCCAGAAAGATAGCAGTATCAGACATCCCACTGCCAGATACCCCTCACCAACTGCAAACCTTTCTGGGACTAATTTCATACTGTAGACCATGGATCCCTGATGCATCCGTTCTGATGCAGCCACTGTTTGATTGCATACCCCGTATTGCTACTGTCCCTTTCCAAATGACTGCAGAAGCCATAAAAGCATTCCAATCTCTCAAACAAATCATTGTCACTGCCCCAGCTCTTGGCATCCCTAACTATCAGCTTCCCTTTCGCCTTTATGTCATGGAACGTCAGGGTCATGCCACTGGAGTTCTCACCCAGAGCCATGGGGGTCGTAGTAGACCTCTAGGCTACTTCTCAAAACGTCTAGACCCTGTAGCCAGAGCCACCCCTTCCTGTGTCAGGGCCGTTCATGCTGCTAGTTCTCTCCTGAACGCTACCGCTGACATCGTCCTGGGACACCCACTCACCATCATGGCTCCCCATGACATCTCAGCTATCCTGCAACAAACACAACCTAAACACCTCACTGCACAACGCCACCTCAGGCTCCAGTGTAGTCTGCTTCTGCCAGATAATGTCACCATCCAGAGATGCCACATCCTCAATCTTGCTGCACTCCTTCCTCTCCCAAGGGGGGAGTATACTGCAGATGGAGATTCTGAAGATTTTATTGATCTACGTGCTGAAGAAGATCTTCAGGAAGAAGAACTATGGGCCTCAACCGACTCTCTTTACAAAGAACAAGAACATGATTGCATTACAATGATGGAAGCTGAAGTAGGAACTCCACCATCAATACAGGATACTCCTTTGCAAATTAGTATGAAGTACTGTGTGCAAGGCAATTGCGCCCAGACCAGTCAGCACAAGAGGCTGAACTCATAGCCCTTACTGAGGCCTGCCTCATAGCAAAAGACTCCACTGCTAACATCTACACAGACTCCAGATATGCTTTTGGAGTAGTTCATGATTTCGGAATAATATGGAAGGCCAGAGATTACATTACAGCAGCAGGAACCCCAATTAAACATGCTTTAGCAGTGGAGGCTTTGATGACTGCAGTACTCCTGCCCACCAAAGTAGCAGTAATCAAAGTAAAGGCACATACCCGTGCTGACACACCAGAAGCCAAAGGAAATGCATTGGCTGACCAAGCAGCCAAACAGGCAGCAATGGAAGAGGAAAGAGCACAGCCAGATAAAATCATGTTAGCACAACCGGATGTCAAGCAACAAGAAGTATCATGGGATCTACTGAAACAGATGCAGAAGCAAGCCACCCGCTCAGAAAAGGAAACCTGGCTAAAGGAGTCAGCCCTGGAAGAAGAATCCGGACTTTGGACACAAGGGAAGAAAGTGTGCTTGCCTAGAGCACTCTATCCTGAGCCCACGCCCAAAAAATGTATCCCAAAAGCCTTATACCCCTTCCAGAGGATCCAGATTGATCATATCCAGATGCCAATGTGCCAAGGGTTTCAATACGTGTTAGTAGTGGTAGACATGTTCTCTGGGTGGCCAGAAGCCTACCCCGTCAGGAATCAGACAGCAACAACTACTGCTAAAAAATTGATACAGGAAACTGTCTGTAGGTACGGGGTACCTGAGGTCATTGAGAGTGATCAGGGCCCAGCATTCACTGCTAACCTAACCCAAGAGGTCTGGAAGATGGTAGGGTCACACCTGGCATTCCACACCCCTTACAGACCCCAAAGTAGCGGCAAAGTCGAGAGACTGAATGGGGTATTAAAGTCAAAAATGCTGAAAATGACTAGGGAGACAGGGCTCAATTGGGTTCAGTGTTTACCAATAGCACTCTTTGCAGTCAGACACACTCCCAAACCTCCCCATAAGCTGACTCCACATGAGATATTGTTTGGGTCGGGACCCCGGATGGGGCTGTACTTCCCTCAACAGTTGCAAATGCATTATGAATCTGTTGCAAAGTATGTGATAGCTTTGAGCAAACAGTTGTCTAACATCCATGTACAAGTCTTTTCTTCCATTCCAGATCCTGACTCCCTAGAAGGCAGCCACACTCTGAAACCAGGAGAGTGGGTAGTGGTCAAGAAACACGTCAGAAGTACCCTAGAACCACGCTTCGAGGGGCCTTACCAAGTACTACTGACCACTCCAACTTCTGTAAAGCTCGAAGGGAGATCCACCTGGATCCACGCCTCTCACTGCAAAAGGATAAGGAACCCGCCAGATTCAGAAATAACACAATGATTTTCTTTTATCTGCTAGCACTGGTGACACTCACCAGTGCATACATTCCTCCCCCGGCAGAAATGGATGATGACGGGTGGGACAATAAGTTTGTCAAACATCATCAAGTGTTGTATAAAAGCCTGAAGGAAGGTGATTCTGACACCACCACCTCTTCACTAAAAGATTGTTGGATATGTACACATGGCCCAGTAAATGCTAGAGCTATGCCTTATTTAGCTGTGCCCCTAACCTTCCAAGAGATAAAAGATTTGGCAGGATCAGCTGTTTTCCTTTCTAGCATAAATGAGGTTAATACCAAAAATGGCAACAGAAAAGCTTCCCTAATAGTAGCAGCATGGGATGGGTCCCCATGGCTAATGATAAACAGAACAGGACCCTCAGCTCAGAATAGCAATATGCCCTGGAATGACTATATGTGGAGCAATGTATCCTGCTTCCCAAATTGGACCCACTGTTACTGCCTACAGGTACAAACCCATGGTATGGTTTTCAGTTCCCATAACAGATCAGGCTGTAATGATTCCAACCCAGACAGTCCAGTACAGTGCATTGGTATATATGCTGAAGCAAGTGGTGATCTGGCCTGCGCCCGGCGCAGTGTAAGGGACTTGACAATAGGGATAACTAGTAAAACCACAGAGGGTCAAGGAAAGGGTCAAAAACTAGCAGAAGGTATCATATTAGCCCACTTAATCACTCGTTTGTTCAATAGTACAGTGGTTTCGGTCCCAAAAAATATATACCTAGTATGTGGACACAGGGCATATAAATGGCTCCCTTCGGATTTCAAAGGTTTATGTACAATTGCTAGGCTCACACCAGCCACTTTTACACTGCCTCATGGAAAATTAAATGTCAATACTATCCCCAAACACACCTTATATAAAAGAGCCGCAGATAACATTCCTAGACCAAATGGAAAACCCCATCTTGTAGAAATGAGTGGTGCCAACAAGTTCTTTAGTACTCTATTAATCTATCCTATGCTTACACAAACATATGACAAACTAGTAATGGCTACCGACTACTTGGATGATCAGATTTGGGAAATTATGAAACTGATGAATACATCTAATGTTGTCCAGAATCAGCTCATCATAGTCACTAATCAACACACTTTAGTATTAGACTATTTGACTGCAAAGGATGGAGGTATGTGTCAGGTAGTAGGTACTGCATGCTGCCATTATATCGATCCACAAGGTAATCTACAAGTAAAAGCTGGTTTGGAAAAGATGAGTGAGATACGTGATGAATGGCTAGAGGCTCACAGTGCAGATGAGTCAACATGGTGGTCTGACACTTTCTCATTCCTTAATCCCAGTAACTGGTTCAAGGGAATTAGTGGATGGACGATGGGAATAATTCAGGGAATATTACAGATAGCCCTAATATTGATGGTAATCTACATATTTATCAAAGTTGTTGTTTCCTGCATTAACCGCATCACCAACAGAAAGAAACCTGCTGAGGAAACCATACTACTTCTCTATGAACAAATGGCTAGCACCGCAATAGATGTGGATGTGATCCCTGCATTCCCGACACCCCCGCCTTCTCCAACTCCCGCTGATGAAGCTCCTCTACCCAGGCCTGAAGATCCAAGAGATGATGAGAATTAGGGACAAATGAATCCCAGGGTATTACCAGAAGTCCGCTCAATCGGGAACTTATTCACAAGGGATAAGTTGTCGCCACTGTGGGTGAAGAGGATACGAATGGTATGCCAGGGGATTCGCTAGGTTTAGGGAAAGTCTACAATCAAGTCTACAAGGGGGGACTGTTGTGGAATCATATATCTAGTATCAAATGTATACTTGCTTGTATTATATCTAACAGTTTGCTTAACAAAATGGCCCCTGAAGTAGCAGCCAGCTCCCTTAATAATCCCTTACTAATCACTTTATGATATTGAAATTGCTGACATATTGCTGACATAATGCTGACTTTTGCTAAAGTATGGAGTGATAATGTGATACGTTATCATGGGACTTAGTAATGTGACAATTAGATCAAATTAGCCGAGTCATAAAGTTCCCCTTTTCCTGCTATAAAAAATCATGTAATCTGAATAATAAACGGAACATCTAGCATTGACTTCTCTGTGACAGTCTGTGTGTGATCTCTCGTGGCGTACGTATGCCTATCATTTCATACCATTCGGAGCAGTACATCAACCTTCCCTGACTATTGGGTCAGATCCAGAATCAGAGCCATATCAAGGTCGCCAAGGCAGCTGTGTCACGGCCAGCTCCTCTGAGGGCAGGGTTAGCATGGCAGAGATGTGGAAAAGTTTTGTAAACACGCCACAGCTAACTGCACCACCACCTGATAAGGAACGTGTTAGCAGGAGGCAACATTTCACTAACATGGTGGAACAGTACGTGTGCACACCCCTCCACGTACTGACTGATGATTCAGCCCCATTCAACTTCTGGGTCTCTAAATTGTCCACGTGGCCAGAGCTAGCCTTTTATGCCTTGGAGGTGCTGGCCTGCCCGGCGGCCAGCGTTTTGTCTGAACATGTATTCAGCACGGCAGGGGGCGTCATTACAGACAAATGCAGCCGCCTGTCTACAGCAAATGTGGACAAGCTGACGTTCATAAAAATGAACCAGGCATGGATCCCACAGGACCTGTCCATCCCTTGTGCAGATTAGACATTAACTACCTCCCCTTAACCGTATATTATTGTACTCCAGGCCACTTCCTCATTCAATCCTATTTTTATTTTCATTTTACCATTATATTGCGGGGCAACCCAAAGTTGAATGAACCTCTCCTCTGTCTGGGTGCCAGGGCCTAAATATATCTGACAGTGGACTGTTCCAGTGTTGGGTGACGTGAAGAATGATTCTCTGCTGTCTTGAACCCTGAATCTCTGTTATGGGACCTCTCTCCTCTGCCTGGGTGGTGGGGCCTAAATTTATGACAATGGACTGTTCCATTGTTAGGTGACTTGAAGCCTGATTCTCTGCTATGACATGAAGACTGATTCTCTGCTGACATGAAGCCTGAATCTCTGTTATGGGACCTCTCTCCTCTGTCTGGGTGCCGGGGCCTAAATATATGACAATGGACTGTTCCAATGTTGGGTAAAGTGAAGCATGATTCTCTGCTATGACATGAAGACTGATTCACTGCTGACATGAAGCCTGAATCTCTGTTATGGGACCTCTCTCCTCTGTCTGGGTGCCGGGGCCTAAATATATGACAATGGACTGTTCAAATGTTGGGTGAAGTGAAGCATGATTCTCTGCTATGACATGAAGACTGATTCTCTGCTGACATGAAGCCTGAATCTCTGTTATGGGACCTCTCTCCTCTGTCTGGGTGCCGGGGCCTAAATATCTGACAATGGACTGTTCCAGTGTTGGGTGACGTGAAGCCTGATTCTCTGCTATGACATGGAGACTGATTCTCTGCTGACATGAAGCCTGAATCTCTGTTACGGGACCTCTCTCCTCTGCCTGGGTGCCGGGGCCTAAATATATGACAATGGACTGTTCCAGTGTTGGGTGACATAAAGCATGATTCTCTGCTGACATGAAGCCTGAATCTCTGTTATGGGACCTCTCTCTTCTGCCTGGGTGCCGGGGCCTAAATATCTGACAATGGACTGTTCCATTGTTGGGTGACGTGAAGCATGATTCTCTGCTATGACATGAAGACTGATTCTCTGCTGACATAAAGCCTGAATCTCTGTTATGGGACCTCTCTCCTCTGTCTGGGTGCTGGGGCCTAAATATCTGACAATGGACTGTTCCAGTGGTGGGTGACGTGAAGCCTGATTCTCTGCTATGACATGAAGACTGATTCTCTGTTGACATGAAGCCTGAATCTCTGTTATGGGACCTCTCTCCTCTGCCTGGGTGCCGGGGCCTAAATATCTGACAATGGACTGTTCCAGTGGTGGGTGACGTGAAGCCTGATTCTCTGCTATGACATGAAGACTTATTCTCTGCTGACATGAAGCCAGATTCTCTGCTATGGGACACTCTCCAATTGATATTGGTTAATTTTTATTTATTTTATTTTTATTCATTTCCCTATCCACATTTGTTTGCAGGGGATTTACCTACATTTTGAGTCCCCATTGACTTCAATGGGGTTCGGGTTCCGGACGAAGTTCGGGTCGGGTTCGGATCCTGAACCCGAACATTTCCGGGAAGTTCGGCCGAACTTCTCGAACATCCAGGTGTTTGCTCAACTCTACTGTTAACCTTTGCTTTGTTAGCGGCAAAAAAATATTAAAATGGAAAATCTGTCAAAAAAGTGAATTTATGAAATTCCATCTCCATTTTCTATTAATTGTTGTGGAACACCTAAATGGTTAGCAAAGTTTGTAAAGTCAGTTTTGAATACCTTGAGGGGTGTAGTTTTTAAAATGGGGTTACTTTTTGGGAGTTTCTACTCTAGGGGTTTATCAGGTGGGCTTCAAATGCGACATGGTGTCAAAAAAACAGTCCAGCAAATTCTGCCTTCCAAAAACCGTATAACATTCCTTTCCTTCAGCGCCCTGCCGTGTACCCTTACAGCAGTTTATGACCACATATCGGGGGTTTCTGTAAACTACAGAATCAGAGCCATAAATATTGAGTTTTATTTGGCTGTTAACCCTTCCTTTTTAACTAGAAAAAAATATTTAAATGGAAAATCTGCCAAAAAAGTGAAATTTTGAAATTGTATCTCTATTTTCTATTAATTCTTGTGGAACACCTAAAGGGTTATCAAAGTTTGCAAAATCAGTTTTGAATACCTTAAGGGGTGTTGCTTCTAAAATGGTGTCATTTTTTTAAATTTTCTACTCTAGGGGTGCATCAGGGGGGCTACAAATGGTACATGGTGTCAAAAAACCAGTCCAGCAAAATCTGCCTTCCAAAAACCGTATGGCATAACTTTCCTTCTGTGCCCTGCCGTGTTCCCGTACAGCAGTTTACGACCATATATCGGGTGTTTCTGTAAACTACTGAATCAGGGCCATAATTATTGAGTTTTGTTTGGCTGATAACCCTTGCTTTGTAACTGGAAAAAAATTATTAAAATGGAAAATCTGCCAAAAAAGTGAAATTTTGAAATGTTATCTCTATTTTTCATTAATTCTTGTTGAACACCTAAAGGGTTAGCAAAGTTTGTAAAATCAGTTTTGAATACCTTCAGTGGTGTAGTTTCTAAAATGGGGTAACTTTTTTGATTTTCTACCCTAGGGGTGCAACAGGGGGGCTTCAAATGGGACATGGTGTCAATAAACAAGTCCAGCAAAATCTGCTTTCCAAAAACCGTATGGCATTCCTTTCCTTTTGTGCAATGTTGTGTGCCCGTACAGTAGTTTACGACCACATATAGTGTCAGGGTGGATAAAAATCAATGATTTAAAAAAAAAAAATAATAATAAATCTGATTTTTTTTAAAATTTAAATCGGATTTTTTTTTATTTAAATCAGATTTTTTTTATTTAAATCAGATTTTTTTTATATAAAATGCTTTTTGAGGAAAATATATTACCATCTAAAGGTTATTTCATTATGAAATAAAGATTACTTTTTTTAATTATGTAGAATAAGGCTGTATATGTTTAATTTTTTTGTTAAATTCCATTAATCCATTCACAATGTCATGCTCTTCCAGAGGTTTTTGTAAGATTACTGGGTAGTTTCTTTGCCTACAAGATATTATCACAGATGCTTGGTTTAATTTTGGAGTTCTTAAAACTGAATTTATAACATGAAAAGAGTTGAGAAAAATATCTTAATCCTAACTTCTACAAACCTATAAATACAGAATCAACCCCTTCAGTGCTAAGTTTAAAGTTCAGTGAATAGAATATAAACAATATTTTTCTGATTGTTTGGAGTGGAATAGATCTGCACAAGAAGAAAGTGAAACTAAGTGTAAGGAGGAAAAGGCAAGCAGACAAGGAGTACTACAAAATGAAAGTGAAACTTTCTGAGCACAGTACTGCACAGCCACAGACAGACAAGTCTTTGGATCTTTTTGTGTGTATGACCTGAGGTTTATCACATTCTTTCCTTGGAGGAAAAAAACTATAATGGCAGCAGGCCGTAAAAGAGACCCAGTTTGGCAATATTTAAATGAAGTTCCTTTACCTATCGGTAAGGCAGGCATGCGTGCAAAATGCAAACACTGCAACAAACATGGATGTTTAAGAAAATAACATGCTGTAATGTTATTGTTTCAGTTGAATAAATCCTATTTAAATTGTTATTATTAAGGTAATGATTATTTTTCTCCTTCCTAAGTGCAACAGAAAAATTGTCCAAATATGAATCTTTATGTAAAAAACTATGATTTAAATCAAGCCTTACTGACTAGTGATTTAAATCGTGATTTAAATCATGATTTAAATCGGTTTGATTTTAATCAAATCCATCCTGTATAGTGTGTTTCTGTAAACTACAGAATCAAAGCCATAAATATTGAGTTTTATTTGGCTGTTAACCCTTGCTTTGTAACTGGAAAAAAATTATAAAAATGGAAAATCTGCCCAAAAAGTTAAATTTTGAAATTTGATCTCTATTTTCCATTAATTTTTGTTGAACACCTAATGGGTTAGTAAAGTTTGTAAAACCAGTTTTGAATACCTTGAGGGGTGTAGTTTCTAGATTGGGGTCATTTGTGGGTGGTTTCTGTTATGTAAGCCTCACAAAGTGACTTCAGACCTGAACTGGTCCTTGAAAAGTGTTTTTTTGAAAATTTCAGATTTGCTTCTAAACCTTGTAACATCCCCAAAAAATAAAATGTAATTCCCCAAATGATCCAAACATGAAGTAGACATATGGGGAATGTAAAGTAATAACTATTTTGTAGGTAATACTATGTATTATAGAAGTAGAGAAATTGAAACTTGGAAATTTGCTAATTTTTCTCAATTTTTTGTAAATTTGGTGTCTTGTTTATAAATAAAACCTGATTTGTTTTACTCCATTTTACCAGTGTCATGAATTACAATTCATGCCGAAAAAACAATCTCATAATGGCCTGGATAAGTCAAAGCGTTTTAAAGTTATCACCACTTAAAGTGACACTGGTCAGATTTGCAAAAAATGGCCTGGTCCTTAACCTCCCTGGCGGTATGATTATGTCAGGAATTTTGTACCAAAAGTGGTACAATTTTTTGCATGAAATTTGGTGTTATGTATTGTAGGCTTGCAATTCTTAGTAATTACTTACTTAAACCTGACCAAACAAGACATTAGTAGACATCCCAGATGTGATAAAGTTTCAAACACAAAATCATGAAATATAATCTAATAAATAATATAATTTTATTTAATAATGTAATAAAAATAATGAAATTTGTCAAACACAGAAAATTCTATAAACATCCTGAGTGTGATACATTTTGAAACATGGGACTGCACAAAGTCCGACGTCACAATCAGGCCAATGGAACCTGGTTTCTTTTCGGACTTTCTTTCTATTGCCATCTTTCTTTGAGCAGCAAACCCTACACATCCTGGTAGGTGCTGCCTTTTTTGCGGTTGGCGTGATGTAGTCGATAAAGTGACGACCAGTCAGGCGTTCTGGGTTGACAACGTCAACAGCACTACGTCCAGGTCTGTTCACAGCTACTGATGGTGTCTGGTGGTTGACAAAAATTCGCTCAACCACCTTCCATATAAACTCAGAATGAACAAGAGGCTTGTCACTCTTTGCTCTGTGCAAGATATATGCATTCCAAAGGCATTGTTCCAGAAGATGCCTGAAGATCTTCTTATAATATTTTTTTTGCTGTTTGCGCATAGCCGGATAAAATGTAATTGCCTGATCGGCTCTGTCGTCACCTCTCATGGTATTATTATAGTTTATCATGACTTGCGGCTTCAGCACATCTTTCCCACCTTTTGTGTGGACCATGGCAGTAAAAGTATTATGCACAGTACTCATAAGACACACGTCCTTCTTGTCTCGCCATTGCATTGCCATCATCTTACCCTTCTGCCAGGCAACCATTTCTCCGGTTTTGAGTTTTTTTTGGGCAAACATAGATGGCATGTCATGTCGGTTAGGCCTAACGGTACCATATGCATCAGTCTTGTTTTGTAGCAAAACCTCATACAGTTCCGGAGACATGTAGAAATTGTCCGTGGTCACACAATATCCCTGGTTCAGCAATGGCTCCAGCAGTGTAAGGACAGATGATGTGGCCATCCCATAGTCGCTGTACCTGGGCTTGAACTTCGTACCTTTACCGGTGTAAATGAACGAATTCCAGATGTACCCAGTGGATGACTCGCAGAGCATGTAGGATTTGATGTCAAACCGTGCTCTTTTGGATGCACTCTTTTGGATGCAATGTACTGTATCCAGCTTAGGCGTCCCTTGTAGGCCATCAAACTTTCATCTACGCTGACGTCCCTTTCTGGCACATAGGTCAGCTGGAAATTGGTCACAATAATTTGCCATACCTCCCAGATTTTTTTTTTGTTTGGGCGCAGTATGCATGGTCTCATTAAATTCTTCATTGTTCGTGAAGTGTAAATACTTCATGATGAGGGAAAACCGGTATTCTGACATCACGGTGCCCAAAAATGGAGTGGCCAGTAACTTATTGGTGGTCCAGTTCCATTTCTGGAGCGGTTTCCCCATCATCCCCTGAAGAATGTTGAGTCCCAGAAATTGCCACATGTCCTCTTTGGTCACCCGTTCCCACTTTCTGCTTCTGGAAAAGGTGGCATGCAGCGTAGCGGATTTCTGCTCTTAGTAGCGATTTGTGACAATTTTTTTCAATTACCTCCTTAGTGAGAAATAATTACAGGTATGCCAGAGGGCTGTCACGCTCAACATCTAGCTTCATCCCAGGTGATCCAGAGAACAGGAATCTTGGGGGCGCTACCTGGTCCGAATCGCAGTCAATAGGGCACCAAGTGCGCACATGGCTTAGGTCAGGTGCAGGATCATCTCCGTTGTCACTTGCCAGATCAGTGTCAGTATCAGACGACAAATCTCTCCACAACTCCCTATCCTTCAGTTCTGCGAGCCCTCCAGATCACTGTCGCTGTCACTCAACTGGTCCAAAAGTGCTTTTGTAGTAAAGTTGCACTTTTTTGATGCCATGTTATAAATTTATTTTATGGGCACAAATGACAGTAAAATGGCAGGCAAGGGGCACTGTACAGTCAGATCTGAGATTATACAGTGTGATCCTCTCAGATTACAATGTATAACCTATTTTATGTGTGTGTGTCACTTTTTGTGTTTATATTTATTTGAATTTCCCGCCCAGTTCCACTCCCATGCGCAGCTGCTGCTCGCAGGGAACGGAACCAGGAGGTTAAATGCGCTCTCGCCGGCGATCACAGTGGAGGTCATTGCCGGATCGCCGGCAGAAGTTGAGCGGACTCTGCAATGTTACCCCGAGCGTGACTCAGGGTTACCGCTCCTGGCAGCGAAAATTAACCCAGAGTCACGCTCGGGAATACCACCAAGGAGGTGATGGTGAAATATGGCCCTGTCCTTAAGGGGTTAAACATATGTATTTGACCTGTATTTCTACTGGCCTTCAGTAAAATTTATATCCTTTGACCATCTAATAGACCTCCAGCCACATACTTCATTGTTCTTTTATGTACGCTGAATGCATAATTTTTGGGGCCTGTAGATCACTGGCCTGCTGGAAAATTGATTTCCAATGACCGTGTAATCTACCTCCAGCCACATACTTGCTTGTTCTTTTATGTACGCTGAATGCATAATTTTTGGGGCCTGTAGTACACTGGCCTGCTGGAAAATTGATATCAAGTGACCGTGTAATCTACCTTCAGCCAATTACTCACTTGTTCTTTTATGTATGCTGAATGTATAATTTTTGGGGACCTGTAGTACACTGGCCTGCTGGAAAATTTATATCCAATGACCATGTAATCTACCTCTAGCCACATACTTGTTCTTTTATGTACGCTGAATGCATCATTTTCGGGGCCTGTAGTACACTAGCCTGCTGAAAAATTAATATCCAATGACCGTGTAATCTATCTCCAGCCACTGTCACGGAAGGTGTACAGGAAACAAGACAACACAAAATGCATATATGACTTACTGGATCCAAAACTAAGGAACAAAAAGGGAGACCCCTGCATCAGACCTGGCACTCTTCCTGACTGCTCAGCCTATGCGAAAATCCCAATGGTGGATGATCGCATATCCTCGTACCTCGACTGTATAACACCTGAACACCCTATAATAGTGAGGGGACACGACCACCGGCTCCCTACACTAGACACGGAGGGAGTCAGGGTCACCTGGGATCCAGCAAACAGTTAATCACAAATGAATGCACAACACTTATCTTGTAGAAGGCTGGGAAATAGGATCAGCATGCACACACACTCCAGGAAGTTGTATAAGCCGCACACTAATGCATTATGGGGAGGAATTTAAAGGGATGCAATCAGTCCAACTACATGACAGCTGAGAGAGGCTAACGAGATGAGGAACTGAAAACCAAAACAAAGAAAACTCAAGGAGGAGGTTCTGAAAGGATTCTGTCAGAGCTACTCAGCTGTCTGGTTGTGACAGTACCCCTCCCTCTACGAGTGGACTTCGGACACTCAGAGCCCACCTTCTCAGGATGGGACCTATGGAAACGAGTGGCCTTAATGTCCGTCACTGGGACCCACATCCTCTCCTCAGGACCATAACCCTCCCAATGAACGAGGTACTGGCGAGAACCGCGGACAACACGAGAATCCAAAATCCTAGAGACCTGAAATTCAAGATTCCCATCACCCATAATCGGAGGAGGAGGCAAAGGCGAGGGTACAATGGGTTGAACATAAGGTTTTAATAAGGACTTATGAAAAACATTATGGATCTTCCAAGTCCGAGGAAGATCAAGACGGTAGGCAACAGGATTGATGACAGACAGGATTTTGTAAGGCCCAATAAACCTAGGACCCAACTTCCAGGAGGGAACCTTCAATTTGATATTCTTGGTAGACAACCACACCAGATCACCAACATTCAGGTCCGGACCAGGCACACGTCTCTTATCTGCCACTCGCTTATATCTCTCACTCATGCTCTTTAGATTATCCTGAATCTTTTGCCAAATAGATGACAAAGACGAGGAGAATCTGTCCTCATCAGGTAAACCAGAAGACCCCTCTCCCGAGAAAGTCCCAAACTGCGGATGAAACCCATATGCACCAAAAAATGGTGACTTATCAGAGGACTCCTGACGACGGTTATTTAAAGCAAACTCAGCAAGGGACAAAAAAAGAACACCAATCCTCCTGATTCTCCGCCACAAAACAGCGCAGATATGTCTCCAGATTCTGATTGACGCGCTCTGTCTGGCCATTCGACTGCGGGTGGAAAGCAGAAGAGAATGACAACCAAACCCCCAAGCGAAAACAGAAAGCCCTCCAGAATCTGGAAACAAACTGCGTGCCCCTATCAGAGACTATGTCTGAAGGTATACCATGCAATTTGACAATGTGATCAATAAATGCCTGCGCCAGCGTCTTTGCATTGGGCAAACCAGGAAAAGGGATGAAATGCACCATTTTGCTAAAACGGTCCACCACCACCAGAATCACAGTCTTCCCCGAGGAACGAGGCAGGTCCGTTATGAAGTCCATGGACAGATGTGTCCAAGGACGGGAAGGAATGGGTAAGGGAAGGAGAGGACCTGATGGCCGTGAATGAGGGACTTTGGAACGAGCGCAAGTCTCGCAGGCTGCCACAAAACCCTCAACCGACTTACGAAGCGCAGGCCACCAGAATCTCCGAGCAATGAGATCCACTGTGGCTCTTGCCCCCGGGTGCCCAGCAAGGACCGTATCGTGGTGTTCCTTAAAAATCTTGTGTCTTAAAGCAAGAGGCACAAACAACCTCCCAGAAGGACAAAGATCAGGAGCCTCTGACTGGGCTGCCTGCACCTCTGCCTTCAATTCAGGAAAAAGAGCAGAGACCACCACACCTTCAGCCAAAATGGGACCCGGGTCTTCAAAATTCCCACCTCCCGGAAAACAACGTGACAGGGCATCTGCCTTCATATTCTTAACCCCAGGGCGGAACGTGACAACAAAATTAAACCTTGAAAAGAACAAAGACCATCTGGCCTGTCTCGGGTTCAGACGCTTGGCTGACTCCAAGTAGGCCAGATTTTTATGGTCAGTAAACACGGTAATAAGGTGTCTAGCTCCCTCTAGCCAATGGCGCCATTCCTCAAAAGCCAACTTGATGGCCAACAATTCCCTATCTCCCACATCGTAATTTCTCTCTGTGGAGGAGAGTTTCTTCGAGAAAAAGGCACACGGTCGCCATTTGGCAGGAGAGGAACCCTGAGACAAGACCGCACCCACACCCACCTCAGAAGCATCAACCTCAACTATGAAGGGTAGAGAAATATCAGGTTGTACCAAGATGGGAGCGGAAGCAAAACTCTCCTTGATATTAGAAAAGGCCTTACGAGCCTCTACCGACCAGGAAGAAAAATCTACCCCCTTTCTGGTCATATCAGTGAGTGGTTTAACAACAGAGGAATAATTCAAAATAAACTTCCTGTAATAATTGGCAAAGCCCAAAAAACGCATCAGCGCCTTCTGATTCTCAGGAAGCTCCCACTCAAGCACAGTGCGGACCTTCTCGGGGTCCATGCGAAAACCAGAAGCGGAGAGAAGAAACCCCAGAAATTGAATTTCTGGAACCGCAAACACACATTTTTCCAGTTTCGCGTATAATTTATTCTCCCGCAGGATGAGCAAAACCTGACGTAAGTGTTCCTTATGAGTTTTGAAATCAGGAGAAAAAATCAAAATGTCATCCAAATACACTAATACAAATTTTCCCATTAAATGATAAAAAATGCTGTTCACGAAATGCTGAAAAACGGCTGGGGCATTCATCAAACCAAAAGGCATAACCAAATTCTCAAAATGGCACTCAGGGGTATTGAAGGCCGTCTTCCATTCGTCTCCTTCTCTGACCCTGACCAGGTTGTATGTCCCTCTTAGATCTAATTTGGAAAAGACTTTAGCCCCAACAATCTGGTTAAACAGGTCCGGGATCAGAGGAAGCGGATAAGGGTCACGAATAGTGATACTGTTCAGCTCCCTGAAATCCAGACAAGGTCTTAAAGAACCATCTTTTTTCTTAACAAAGAAAAAACCAGCGGCAACAGGTGACTTCGAGGGTCGTATGTGTCCTTTTCTCAGACTCTCCGAGATATAAGCACGCATAGCGACCCTTTCAGGTTGGGAAAGATTGTATAAACGAGATTTAGGCAGCTTGGCGCCTGGGATGAGATTAATAGGGCAATCGTACTCCCTGTGCGGGGGCAAATCCTGAACTCCACTCTCAGAGAAGACATCCAAAAATTCAGAGAGAAAAGGTGGTACAGTCTTAGTAGAAACCTCAGAAACAGGCAATTCTCTCTGCAAAAGTCACTCCAACCATTTATTTGCCTCGCTTGCCAATCAATGGTGGGGTTATGTTTAGTGAGCCAGGGTAGCTCCAACACAAGAGGAGTAGTTAATCCGCTAAGGACGAAACATGACACATCCTCAACATGAGCATCACTCACAATTAAACGAATATTGTGAACTATGCCCTTTAATGATTTCTGAGAAAGTGGAGCGGAATCAATAGCAAAAACAGGAATATCCTTTCCCAAAGTGCACACCTGGAAACAATGAGTTATCGCAAAATGATTATCAATGAGATTGACAGCTGCTCCACTATCTACAAAAATCTCACAAAAAATGTTCTTGCTCTCTAGCGCCACCCTGGCAGGCAGGACAAAACGGGAACTACAAGCAAACGGAAAACCTTCAATTTCCGCCTCAACCCTGCCAATAGTAACAGATGGAACATTTTTCAAAGATTTTTTCCTTTTTGTTTCTTTATTACTCCCAGAAAACTGCCTGAATCTCCTAGAGGGACAAACATTTGCCAAATGATTTATACCTCCACAACAAAAACAAACCTTCCCATGCGGGCTGAATCTTCTATTGTCAGAGGCAATCAACCCCAGCTGCATGGGCTCCTGCTCAGAAGGGGCTGACAGCGACTGAGACCCCTGCGCACAAAATGAGACCGCTGCACTGTCCTGGGACTGAGTATGACAGGAAGGAGAGATCTCTCCTCTCTCTCTAAGACGCCTGTCAATACGAACGGCCTGAGACATAGCAGAGTCCAAGGAGATAGGCCTCTCATGAAAGGCAAATGCATCTTTCAATTCCTCTGAAAGACCATGGCAAAATTGACTTCGGAGTGCAGCATCATTCCAATCAGTATCAGCTGCCCATCTTCGAAATTCTGAGCAGTATATCTCTGCGGATTGTTTACCCTGGCATAACAGACGTAGTCTAGACTCAACCAAAGCAACACGATCCGGATCATCATATATCTGACCCAGGGCTAAAAATAATTCATCCACTGAACGGAGGGGCCGTGCCCCCACCGGCAGCGAAAAGGCCCACGACTGAGTGTTACCCCTGAGCAGCGATATAATGATCCCCACCCTCCGTTCCTCATCACCTGAGGAATGGGGAAGAAGGCGAAAATGGAGTTTGCAAGCCTCTCTGAAACGCACAAAATTCTCACTACCCCCGGTGAACGTAGCCAGGAGCGAGATCTTAGGCTCAGAACAAACTCCATGAACGCAAGCTGAACCGGTCACTAGAAACTGAGAAAGAGTCTTACGGAGATCAGCTACCTCCAATGAAAGACCCTGGAAGCGTTCAGTCAAAAGTTAAACCGGATCCATGCTTGAGACGGTTTTGGCGGCTTATAATGTCACGGAAGGTGTACAGGAAACAAGACAACACAAAATGCATATATGACTCACTGGATCCAAAACTAAGGAACCAAAAGGGAGACCCCTGCATCAGACCTGGCACTCTTCCTGACTGCTCAGCCTATGCGAAAATCCCAATGGTGGATGATCGCATATCCTCGTACCTCGACTGTATAACACCTGAACACCCTATAATAGTGAGGGGACACGACCACCGGCTCCCTACACTAGACACGGAGGGAGTCAGGGTCACCTGGGATCCAGCAAACAGTTAATCACAAATGAATGCACAACACTTATCTTGTAGAAGGCTGGGAAATAGGATCAGCATGCACACACACTCCAGGAAGTTGTATAAGCCGCACACTAATGCATTATGGGGAGGAATTTAAAGGGATGCTATCAGTCCAACTACATGACAGCTGAGAGAGGCTAACGAGATGAGGAACTGAAAACTAAAACAAAGAAAACTCAAGGAGGAGGTTCTGAAAGGCTTCTGTCAGAGCTTCTCAGCTGTCTGGTTGTGACAGCCACTTACTTACTTGTTCTTTTATGTACGCTGAATTCATAATTTTTGGGGCCTGTAGATCACTGGCCTGCTGGGAAATTGATATCCAATGACCGTGTAATCTACCTCCAGCCACATACTTACTTGTTGTTTTATGTACGCTGAATGCATAATTTTCGGGACCTGTAGTATGGCCTGCTGTAAAATTAATATCCAATGACCGTGTAATCTACCTCCAGCCACATACTTTCTTGTTCTTTTATGTACGCTGAATAAACTATTGTTGCGGCCTCTGAGGAATTCAACACCAGTGACGAGCATGTGTTATCGAATTTTATAGCCATGTTTTTAATCCAACTTTATATTTTTAGTTCTTTTAAACATACAGTACAGACCAAAAGTTTGGACACACCTTCTCATTCAAAGATTTTTCTTTATTTTCATAACTATGAAAATTGTAGATTCACACTGAAGGCATCAAAACTATGAATTAACACATATGGAATTATATACATAGCAAACAAGTGTGAAACAACTGAAAATATGTCATATTCTAGGTTCTTCAAAGTAGCCACCTTTTGCTTTGATTACTGCTTTGCACACTCTTGGCATTCTCTTGATGAGCTTCAAGAGGTAGTCCCCTGAAATGGTTTTTATTTCACAGGTGTGCCCCGTCAGGTTTATTAAGTGGGATTTCTTGCCTAATAAATGGGGTTGGGACCATCAGTTGCATTGAGGAGAAGTCAGGTGGATACACAGCTGATATTCCTACTGAATAGACTGTTAGAATTTGTTTTATGGCAAGAAAAAAGCAGCTAAGTAAAGAAAAACGAGTGACCATCATTACTTTAAGAAATGAAGGTCAGTCAGTCAGCCAAAAAATTGGGAAAACTTTGAAAGTAAGGGCTGTTTGACCATGAAGGAGAGTGATGGGGTGCTGCGCCAGATGACCTGGCCTCCACAGTCACCGGACCTGAGCCCGATCAAGATGGTTTGGGGTGAGCTGGACCGCAGAGTGAAGGCAAAAGTGGCGACAAGTGCTAAGCATCTCTGGGAACTCCTTCAAGACTGTTGGAAGACCATTTCAGGGGACTACCTCTTGAAGCTCATCAGGCTGGGTTCAGACCTGAGCGTTTTACAGCGCGTTCCTACGCACTGTAAAACGCTCAACAAGGAGAAACCAATGATTACCTATGGGAATGGTTCTCACCTAAGCGTTTTACAGCGTGTACGATCGCGCTGTAAAATGCCCGACGCCCCAAGAAGTATATGAGCTTCTTTGGGGCGTCTTGTCGCGCGTTCCCGTACATAGACTTCAGCGAGAACATGCGACAATGGTCGTTGGCTTGTCTCTGTATGCGCGATTGCAAACGCCCGTACAATCGCGCATACAGAGCGCTCCATTGCGAACGCTCAGGTCTGAACACAGCGTCAAGAGAATGCCAAGAGTGTGCAAAGCAGTAATCAAAGCAAAAGGTGGCTACTTTGAAGAACCTAGAATATGACATATTTTCACTTGTTTCACACTTGTTTGTTATGTATATAATTCCACATGTGTTAATTCATAGTTGTGATTAGGGATGAGCGAACTCGAACTGTATAGTTCGGGTTCGTACCGAATTTTGCGGTGTCCGTGACACGGACCCGAACCCGGACATTTTCGTAAAAGTCCGGGTTCGGTGTTCGTCGCTTTCTTGGCGCGTTTGTGACGCTTTCTTGGCGCTTTTTGAAAGGCTGCAAAGGAGCCAATCAACAAGCGTCATACTACTTGCCCCAAGAGGCCGTCACAGCCATGCCTACTATTGGCATGGCTGTGATTGGCCAGAGCACCATGTGACCCAGCCTCTATTTAAGCTGGAGTCACATAGCGCCGCCCGTCACTCTGCTCTGATTAGCGTAGGGAGAGGTTGCGGCTGCGACAGTAGGGCAAGATTAGGCAGATTAACTTCTCCAAAGGACTTGATTAATCGATCGATCTGCAGCTGTGCATCATTGAGCTGCTGAAATTCAATTGCTCACAGTTTTTAGGCTGCCCAGACCGTTTGTCAGTCACTTTTTTTTGGGGTGATCGGCGGCCATTTTGTGTCTTGTGGTGCGCCAGCACAAGCTGCGACCAAGTGCATTTAACCCTCAATGGTGTGGTTGTTTTTTGGCTAAAGCCTACATCAGGGTGAAGCTGTCACACCAAGTGCATTTAACCAGCAATAGTCTGTTTATTTTTTGGCCATATACTACATCAGGGGCAAGTTGCGCCTGTCACCAAGTGCATTTAACCCTCAATGGTGTGGTTGTTTTTTGGCTAAAGCCTACATCAGGGTGAAGCTGTCACACCAAGTGCAGTTAACCAGCAATAGTCTGTAAATTTTTTGGCCATATACTAAATCAGGGGCAAGCTGCACCCGTCACCAAGTGCATTTAACCAGCAATAGTCTGTTAATTTTTTGGCCATATACTACATCAGGGGCAAGCTGAGCCCGTCACCAAGTGCATTTAACCCTCAGTAGTGTGGTTGGTCAAGCTGTCACACCAAGTGCATTTAACCAGCAATAGTGTGGTTATTTTTTGGCCATATCCCAGTCTAATTCTGTCACTAAATCCATACCGGTCACCCAGCGCCTAAATACAAGGCCTCAAATTTATATCCCGCTAAATCTGTCGTTACCGCTGTCCTGTTGTGGCTGGGCAAGTTATTTAGTGTCCGTCAAAGCACATTTTTTGTTCAGGGTTGAAATACAATTCCCAATTTAGCAATTTCATAATTTAGTGGTTTCTGCTATATCAGAGCTATTTGAAATCTATCCCTAAAAGGGTATATAATATTCAAGGTGCACATAGGGTCATTCAGAATAACTTCACACACACGCTACTGTGCATTTCCAAGTCTAATTCTGTTAGTAAATCCATACCGGTCACCCAGCGCCTAAATACTAGGCCTCAAATTTATATCCCGCTACATCTGTCGTTACCGCTGTACTGTTGTGGCTGGGCAAGTTATTTAGTGTCCGTCAAAGCACATTTTTTGTTCTGGGTTGAAATACAATTCCCAATTTAGCAATTTCATAATTTAGTGGTTTCTGCTATATCAGAGCTATTTGAAATCTATCCCTAAAAGGGTATATAATATTCAAGGTGCACATAGGGTCATTCAGAATAACTTCACACACACGCTACTGTGCATTTCCAAGTCTAATTCTGTTAGTAAATCCATACCGGTCACCCAGCGCCTAAATACTAGGCCTCAAATTTATATCCCGCTAAATCTGTCGTTACCGCTGTCCTGTTGTGTATGGGCAAGTTATTTAGTGTCCGCCAAAGCACATTTTTTGTTCTGGGTTGAAATACAATTCCCAATTTAGCAATTTCATAATTTAGTGGTTTCTGCTATATCAGAGCTATTTGAAATCTATCCCTAAAAGGGTATATAATATTTAAGGTGCACATAGGGTCATTCAGAATAACTTCACACACACGCTACTGTGCATTTCCAAGTCTAATTCTGTTAGTAAATCCATACCGGTCACCCAGCGCCTAAATACTAGGCCTCAAATTTATATCCCGCTACATCTGTCGTTACCGCTGTACTGTTGTGGCTGGGCAAGTTATTTAGTGTCCGTCAAAGCACATTTTTTGTTCTGGGTTGAAATACAATTCCCAATTTAGCAATTTCATAATTTAGTGGTTTCTGCTATATCAGAGCTATTTGAAATCTATCCCTAAAAGGGTATATAATATTCAAGGTGCACATAGGGTCATTCAGAATAACTTCACACACACGCTACTGTGCATTTCCAAGTCTAATTCTGTTAGTAAATCCATACCGGTCACCCAGCGCCTAAATACTAGGCCTCAAATTTATATCCCGCTACATCTGTCGTTACCGCTGTCCTGTTGTGGCTGGGCAAGTTATTTAGTGTCCGTCAAAGCAAATTTTTTGTTCAGGGTTGAAATACAATTCCCAATTTAGCAATTTCATAATTTAGTGGTTTCTGCTATATCAGAGCTATTTGAAATCTATCCCTAAAAGGGTATATAATATTCAAGGTGCACATAGGGTCATTCAGAATAACTTCACACACACGCTTCTGTGCATTTCCAAGTCTAATTCTGTTAGTAAATCCATACCGGTCACCCAGCGCCTAAATACTAGGCCTCAAATTTATATCCCGCTAAATCTGTCGTTACCGCTGTCCTGTTGTGGATGGGCAAGTTATTTAGTGTCCGCCAAACCACATTTTTTGTTCTGGGTTGAAATAAAATTCCCAATTTAGCAATTTCATAATTTAGTGGTTTCTGCTGTATCAGAGCTATTTGAAATCTATCCCTAAAAGGGTATATAATATTCAAGGTGCACATAGGGTAATTCAGAATAACTTCACACACACGCTACTGTGCATTTCCAAGTCTAATTCTGTCACTAAATCCATACCGGTCACCCAGCGCCTAAATACTAGGCCTCAAATTTATATCTTGCTACATCTGTCGTTACCGCTGTACTGTTGTGGCTGGGCAAGTTATTTAGTGTCCGTCAAAGCACATTTTTTGTTCTGGGTTGAAATACAATTCCCAATTTAGCAATTTCATAATTTAGTGGTTTCTGCTATATCAGAGCTATTTGAAATCTATCCCTAAAAGGGTATATAATATTCAAGGTGCACATAGGGTCATTCAGAATAACTTCACACACACGCTACTGTGCATTTCCAAGTCTAATTCTGTTAGTAAATCCATACCGGTCACCCAGCGCCTAAATACTAGGCCTCAAATTTATATCGCGCTAAATCTGTCGTTACCGCTGTCCTGTTGTGGATGGGCAAGTTATTTAGTGTCCGCCAAAGCACATTTTTTGTTCTGGGTTGAAATACAATTCCCAATTTAGCAATTTCATAATTTAGTGGTTTCTGCTATATCAGAGCTATTTGAAATCTATCCCTAAAAGGGTATATAATATTCAAGGTGCACATAGGGTCATTCAGAATAACTTCACACACACGCTACTGTGCATTTCCAAGTCTAATTATGTTAGTAAATCCATACCGGTCACCCAGCGCCTAAATACTAGGCCTCAAATTTATATCCCGCTACATCTGTCGTTACAGCTGTACTGTTGTGGCTGGGCAAGTTATTTAGTGTCCGTCAAAGCACATTTTTTGTTCTGGGTTGAAATACAATTCCCAATTTAGCAATTTCATAATTTAGTGGTTTCTGCTATATCAGAGCTATTTGAAATCTATCCCTAAAAGGGTATATAATATTCAAGGTGCACATAGGGTCATTCAGAATAACTTCACACACACGCTACTGTGCATTTCCAAGTCTAATTCTGTTAGTAAATCCATACCGGTCACCCAGCGCCTAAATACTAGGCCTCAAATTTATATCCCGCTACATCTGTCGTTACCGCTGTCCTGTTGTGGCTGGGCAAGTTATTTAGTGTCCGTCAAAGCAAATTTTTTGTTCAGGGTTGAAATACAATTCCCAATTTAGCAATTTCATAATTTAGTGGTTTCTGCTATATCAGAGCTATTTGAAATCTATCCCTAAAAGGGTATATAATATTCAAGGTGCACATAGGGTCATTCAGAATAACTTCACACACACGCTACTGTGCATTTCCAAGTCTAATTCTGTTAGTAAATCCATACCGGTCACCCAGCGCCTAAATACTAGGCCTCAAATTTATATCCCGCTAAATCTGTCGTTACCGCTGTCCTGTTGTGGATGGGCAAGTTATTTAGTGTCCGCCAAAGCACATTTTTTGTTCTGGGTTGAAATACAATTCCCAATTTAGCAATTTCATGATTTAGTGGTTTCTGCTATATCAGAGCTATTTGAAATCTATCCCTAAAAGGGTATATAATATTCAAGGTGCACATAGGGTCATTCAGAATAACTTCACACACACGCTACTGTGCATTTCCAAGTCTAATTCTGTTAGTAAATCCATACCGGTCACCCAGCGCCTAAATACTAGGCCTCAAATTTATATCCCGCTAAATCTGTCGTTACCGCTGTCCTGTTGTGGATGGGCAAGTTATTTAGTGTCCGCCAAAGCACATTTTTTGTTCTGGGTTGAAATACAATTCCCAATTTAGCAATTTCATAATTTAGTGGTTTCTGCTATATCAGAGCTATTTGAAATCTATCCCTAAAAGGGTATATAATATTCATGGTGCACATAGGGTCATTCAGAATAACTTCACACACACGCTACTGTGCATTTCCAAGTCTAATTCTGTTAGTAAATCCATACCGTTCACCCAGCGCCTAAATACTAGGCCTCAAATTTATATCCCGCTAAATCTGTCGTTACCGCTGTACTGTTGTGGCTGGGCAAGTTATTTAGTGTCCGTTAAAGCACATTTTTTGTTCAGGGTTGAAATACAATTCCCAATTTAGCAATTTCATAATTTAGTGGTTTCTGCTATATCAGAGCTATTTGAAATCTATCCCTAAAAGGGTATATAATATTTAAGGTGCACATAGGGTCATTCAGAATAACTTCACACACACGCTACTGTGCATTTCCAAGTCTAATTCTGTCACTAAATCCATACCGGTCACCCAGCGCCTAAATAGTAGGCCTCAAATTTATATCCCGCTAAATCTGTCGTTACCGCTGTCCTGTTGTGGATGGGCAAGTTATTTAGTGTCCGCCAAAGCACATTTTTTGTTCTGGGTTGAAATACAATTCCCAATTTAGCAATTTCATAATTTAGTGGTTTCTGCTATATCAGAGCTATTTGAAATATATCCCTAAAAGGGTATATATTATTCAAGGTGCACATAGGGTCATTCAGAATAACTTCACACACACGCCACTGTGCATTTCCAAGTCTAATTCTGTCACTAAATCCATACCGGTCACCCAGCGCCTAAATACTAGGCCTCAAATTTATATCCCGCTGAATTTGAATACAATACATTGGGCCAAATAATATTTTTGTTGTTGTGGTGAACCATAACAATGAGGAAAACATCTAGTAAGGGACGCGGACGTGGACATGGTCGTGGTGGTGTTAGTGGACCCTCTGGTGCTGGGAGAGGACGTGGCCGTTCTGCCACATGCACACGTCCTAGTGTACCAACTACCTCAGGTCCCAGTAGCCGCCAGAATTTACAGCGATATATGGTGGGGCCCAATGCCGTTCTAAGGATGGTAAGGCCTGAGCAGGTACAGGCATTAGTCAATTGGGTGGCCAACAGTGGATCCAGCACGTTCACATTATCTCCCACCCAGTCTTCTGCAGAAAGCGCACAGATGGCGCCTGAAAACCAACCCCATCAGTCTGTCACATCACCCCCATGCATACCAGGGAAACTGTCTCAGCCTCAAGTTATGCAGCAGTCTCTTATGCTGTTTGAAGACTCCGCTGGCAGGGTTTCCCAAGGGCATCCACCTAGCCCTTCCCCAGCGGTGAAAGACATAGAATGCACTGACGCACAACCACTTATGTTTCCTGATGATGAGGACATGGGAATACCACCTCAGCATGTCTCTGATGATGACGAAACACAGGTGCCAACTGCTGCGTCTTTCTGCAGTGTGCAGACTGAACAGGAGGTCAGGGATCAAGACTGGGTGGAAGACGATGCAGGGGACGATGAGGTCCTAGACCCCACATGGAATGAAGGTCGTGCCACTGACTTTCACAGTTCGGAGGAAGAGGCAGTGGTGAGACCGAGCCACCAGCGTAGCAAAAGAGGGAGCAGTGGGCAAAAGCAGAACACCCGCCGCCAAGAGACTCCGCCTGCTACTGACCGCCGCCATCTGGGACCGAGCACCCCAAAGGCAGCTTCAAGGAGTTCCCTGGCATGGCACTTCTTCAAACAATGTGCTGACGACAAGACCCAAGTGGTTTGCACGCTGTGCCATCAGAGCCTGAAGCGAGGCATTAACGTTCTGAACCTGAGCACAACCTGCATGACCAGGCACCTGCATGCAAAGCATGAACTGCAGTGGAGTAAACACATTAAAACCAAGGAAGTCACTCAGGCTCCCCCTGCTACCTCTTCTGCTGCTGCCGCCTCGGCCTCTTCCTCTGCCTCTGGAGGAACGTTGGCACCTGCCGCCCAGCAAACAGGGCATGTACCACCAACACCACCACCACCTCCGTCACCAAGCGTCTCAACCATGTCACACGGCAGCGTTCAGCTCTCCATCTCACAAACATTTGAGAGAAAGCGTAAATTCCCACCTAGCCACCCTCGATCCCTGGCCCTGAATGCCAGCATTTCTAAACTACTGGCCTATGAAATGCTGTCATTTAGGCTGGTGGACACAGACAGCTTCAAACAGCTCATGTCGCTTGCTGTCCCACAGTATGTTGTTCCCAGCCGCCACTACTTCTCCAAGAGAGCCGTGCCTTCCCTGCACAACCAAGTATCCGATAAAATCAAGTGTGCACTGCGCAACGCCATCTGTAGCAAGGTCCACCTAACCACAGATACGTGGACCAGTAAGCACGGCCAGGGACGCTATATCTCCCTAACTGCACACTGGGTAAATGTAGTGGCAGCTGGGCCCCAGGCGGAGAGCTGTTTAGCGCACGTCCTTCCGCCGCCAAGGATCGCAGGGCAACATTCTTTGCCTCCTGTTGCCACCTCCTCCTTCTCGGCTTCCTCCTCCTCTTTTTCCACCTGCTCATCCAGTCAGCCACACACCTTCACCACCAACTTCAGCACAGCCCGGGGTAAACGTCAGCAGGCCATTCTGAAACTCATATGTTTGGGGGACAGGCCCCACACCGCACAGGAGTTGTGGCGGGGTATAGAACAACAGACCGACGAGTGGTTGCTGCCGGTGAGCCTCAAGCCCGGCCTGGTGGTGTGTGATAATGGGCGAAATCTCGTTGCAGCTCTGGGACTAGCCAATTTGACGCACATCCCTTGCTTGGCGCATGTGCTGAATTTGGTGGTGCAGAAGTTCATTCACAACTACCCCGACATGTCAGAGCTGCTGCATAAAGTGCGGGCCGTCTGTTCGCGCTTCCGGCGTTCACATCCTGCTGCTGCTCGCCTGTCTGCGCTACAGCGTAACTTCGGCCTTCCCGCTCACCGCCTCATATGCGACGTGCCCACCAGGTGGAACTCCACCTTGCACATGCTGGACAGACTGTGCGAGCAGCAGCAGGCCATAGTGGAGTTTCAGCTGCAGCACGCACGGGTCAGTCGCACTACAGAACAGCACCACTTCACCACCAATGACTGGGCCTCCATGCGAGACCTGTGTGCCCTGTTGCGCTGTTTCGAGTACTCCACCAACATGGCCAGTGGCGATGACGCCGTTATCAGCGTTACAATACCACTTCTATGTCTCCTTGAGAAAACACTTAGGGCGATGATGCAAGAGGAGGTGGCCCAGGAGGAGGAGGAGGAGGAGGAGGAGGAAGAGGGGTCATTTTTAGAACTTTCAGGCCAGTCTCTTCGAAGTGACTCAGAGGGAGGTTTTTGGCAACAGCAGAGGCCAGGTACAAATGTGGCCAGACAGGGCCCACTACTGGAGGACGAGGAGGACGAGGATGAGGAGGAGGTGGAGGAGGATGAGGATGAAGCATGGTCACAGCGGGGTGGCACCCAACGCAGCTCGGGTCCATCACTGGTGCGTGGCTGGGGGGAAAGGCAGGACGATGACGATACGCCTCCCACAGAGGACAGCTTGTCCTTACCCCTGGGCAGCCTGGCACACATGAGCGACTACATGCTGCAGTGCCTGCGCAACGACAGCAGAGTTGCCCACATTTTAACCTGTGCGGACTACTGGGTTGCCACCCTGCTGGATCCACGCTACAAAGACAATTACTTCCTTACTTCCTGCACTGGAGCGTGATAGGAAGATGTGCGAGTACAAGCGCACGTTGGTAGACGCGCTACTGAGAGCATTCCCAAATGTCACAGGGGAACAAGTGGAAGCCCAAGGCCAAGGCAGAGGAGGAGCAAGAGGTTGCCAAGGCAGCTGTGTCACGGCCAGCTCCTCTGAGGGCAGGGTTAGCATGGCAGAGATGTGGAAAAGTTTTGTCAACACGCCACAGCTAACTGCACCACCACCTGATACGCAACGTGTTAGCAGGAGGCAACATTTCACTAACATGGTGGAACAGTACGTGTGCACACCCCTCCACGTACTGACTGATGGTTCGGCCCCATTCAACTTCTGGGTCTCTAAATTGTCCACGTGGCCAGAGCTAGCCTTTTATGCCTTGGAGGTGCTGGCCTGCCCGGCGGCCAGCGTTTTGTCTGAACGTGTATTCAGCACGGCAGGGGGCGTCATTACAGACGAACGCAGCCGCCTGTCTACAGCCAATGTGGACAAGCTGACGTTCATAAAAATGAACCAGGCATGGATCCCACAGGACCTGTCCGTCCCTTGTCCAGATTAGACATTAACTACCTCCCCTTAACCATATATTATTGGACTCCAGGGCACTTCCTCATTCAATCCTATTTTTATTTTCATTTTACCATTATATTGCGAGGCTACCCAAAGTTGAATGAACCTCTCCTCTGTCTGGGTGCCGGGGCCTAAATATATGCCAATGGACTGTTCCTATGTTGGGTGACGTGAAGCCTGATTCTCTGCTATGACATGCAGACTAATTCCTGCTGACATGAAGACAGATCCTCTGTTACGGGACCTCTCTCCTCTGCCTGGGTGCTGGGCCTAAATATCTGACAATGGACTGTTGCAGTGGTGGCTGACGTGAAGCCTGATTTTCTGCTATGACATGCAGACTGATTCTCTGCTGACATGAAGCCAGATCCTCTGTTACGGGACCTCTCTCCTCTGCCTGTGTGCTGGGCCTAAATATATGCCAATGGACTGTTGCAGTGGTGGCTGACGTGAAGCCTCATTCTCTACTATGACATGCAGACTAATTCTCTGCTGACATGAAGCCAGATTGTCTGTTACGGGACCTCTCTCCTCTGCCTGGGTGCTGGGCCTAAATTTATGAAAATGGACTCTTACAGTGGTGGGTGACGTGAAGCCTGATTCTCTGCTATGATATGAAGACTGATTCTCTGCTGACATGAAGCCAGATTGTCTGTTACGGGTCCTCTCTCCTCTGCCTGGGTGCTGGGCCTAAATTTATGAAAATGGACTCTTACAGTGGTGGCTGACGTGAAGCCTGATTTTCTGCTATGACATGCAGACTGATTCTCTGCTGACATGAAGCCAGATCCTCTGTTACGGGACCTCTCTCCTCTGCCTGTGTGCTGGGCCTAAATATATGCCAATGGACTGTTGCAGTGGTGGCTGACGTGAAGCCTCATTCTCTGCTATGACATGCAGACTAATTCTCTGCTGACATGAAGCCAGATTGTCCGTTACGGGACCTCTCTCCTCTGCCTGGGTGCTGGGCCTAAATTTATGAAAATGGACTCTTACAGTGGTGGGTGACGTGAAGCCTGATTCTCTGCTATGACATGAAGACTGATTCTCTGCTGACATGAAGCCAGATTGTCTGTTACGGGACCTCTCTCCTCTGCCTGGGTGCTGGGCCTAAATTTATGACAATGGACTGTTGCAGTGGTGGGTGACGTGAAGTCTGATTCTCTGCTATGATATGAAGACTGATTCTCTGCTGACATGAAGCCAGATTGTCTGTTACGGGACCTCTCTCCTCTGCCTGGGTGCTGGGCCTAAATTTATGAAAATGGACTGTTGCAGTGGTGGGTGACGTGAAGCCTGATTCTCTGCTATGACATGAAGACTGATTCTCTGCTGACATGAAGCCAGATTGTCTGTTACGGGACCTCTCTCCTCTGCCTGGGTGCTGGGCCTAAATTTATGAAAATGGACTGTTGCAGTGGTGGGTGACGTGAAGCCTGATTCTCTGCTATGACATGAAGACTGATTCTCTGCTGACATGAAGCCAGATTGTCTGTTACGGGACCTCTCTCCTCTGCCTGGGTGCTGGGCCTAAATTTATGAAAATGGACTCTTACAGTGGTGGGTGACGTGAAGCCTGATTCTCTGCTATGACATGCAGACTAATTCTCTGCTGACATGAAGCCAGATTGTCTGTTACGGGACCTCTCTCCTCTGCCTGGGTGCCGGGGCCTAAATATCTGAGAATGGACTGTTTCAGTGGTGGGTGACGGGAAGCCAGATTCTCTGCTATGGGACCTCTCTCCAATTGATTTTGGTTAATTTTTATTTATTTAATTTTTATTTTAATTCATTTCCCTATCCACATTTGTTTGCAGGGGATTTACCTACATGTTGTTGCCTTTTGCAGCCCTCTAGCCCTTTCCTGGGCTGTTTTACAGCCGTTTTAGTGCCGAAAAGTTCGGGTCCCCATTGACTTCAATGGGGTTCGGGACGAAGTACGGATCGGGTTCGAATCCCGAACCCGAACATTTCCGGGAAGTTCGGCCGAACTTCTCGAACCCGAACATCCAGGTGTTCGCTCAACTCTAGTTGTGATGCCTTCATAGTCATGAAAATAAAGAAAACTCTTTGAATGAGTAAGGTGTGTCCAAACTTTTGGTCTGTACTGTATGTATTTGACCTGTATTTGTACTGGCCCGCAGCAAAATTGATATCCATTGACCGTTTAATATACCTCCGGCCACATAATCACTTGATATTTTCTGTCATTTGAATGTCTAATGTTGGGGCCCATAGTACAGTGGCCTACAGTAAAAAGTTTATCCATTGACCGCATAATGTTCCTCGAGCCACATAATCAGAATTTATTTTATGTCAGATGAATGCCTAATTTTTAAGGCCTGTAAAATGCATAAAAATGTCCCCTGATTAAGATACATATTTTTGGTTGGAATTTTTGTCATTTATCCTCCTCTAGTATGTCTCTGTCCATGTTGTGGGACTATTTGGAACTATTTGGGACTATTTGTACACTTATACTAAGTATTTGGTGGCTGCAAATATGAGCTGACGGTTTTTCAGGTTTGCATGCCATGAAAGGGAATGGGGCCCGGCACGAACTTATGGTTGCCAAACATTTGATCCCGTTCGCGTGATCGCGTTCATGAACCGTCCTGGCTGATGTTCGTCCATCAGTATCAGCTTCCACAAAATAGTGATAGAGGTTTTCAATACACCTGCGTACACAAAATTTCTGTTTGAGCATGATATGCCAACTTCAACTAACAACTGATTGAGGACTGCCATATATCAGCTTCCACAAAATAGTGATAGAGGTTTTCCATATACCTGCATCCACAAAATTACTGCTTGGGGGTAATATACCTGCTTCAACTAACAACTCAATGAGGCCTTCCATATATCAGCTACCACAAAATAGTAATAGAGATTTTCCATATACCTGCGTCCACAAAATACAGATTGCAGGTTTTGATATTCCTGCTTCAACTAACAACTGGTTGAGGCTTGACGCCTGGTAGATGGGCCCGACACGTATGTGTGCTAATAGCTTCCATTATTCATTTAAAGTCGGGATTGTACCACTATTATCTAGAATGACCCCCATCTCTTAGCTCTATTGTTTGTATATATAACAGTGTGCAGCCATTTTGTTTTTGTAATTATGTTTGCTTTATGGATATGCACCTGTGATTCTGAAGGTTCTAGTCTAAATTTTCTTGCAATATATTGAGGCTAGCACCTCTTTTAGACTGAACACGCCCATCTACCTGGGACTTCTGAGCAGAGTACATTTGTAGCTGGTTCCTGCACTGCTCTGAATATTGTAGACTTAAGTAAGTCCAAAGTAAGGCAGTATATTTAGTAATAGGGACTAGGGTTGAGCAAATCCAAACTGTAAAGGAACTTTAGGATTTTTGGACCCCAGACCCAAAGCCGAACATTTCCGTAAAAGTTCGGGTTCGGTGTTCGGCGCTTTCTTGTCGCTTTTTGAAAGGCTCATACTACAAGCGTCATACTACTTGCCCCAAGAGGCCATCATAGCCATGCCTACTAATGGCATGGCTGTGATTGGCCAGAGCAGCAGGTGACCCAGGCTCTATATAAGCTGGAGTCACGTAGCGCCGCCCGTCACTCTGCTCTGACTAGTGTAGGGAGAGGATGCTGCTGGACTTGTGATTTCAGGGAGAGAATAGGAGAGAATCTAACTCAACAATCTACCTAGAAATAGTTGTGTAGGTGCAGGACACAATCGTTTTACCCTGCCCTGAGGCCATTGACCAAAAAAAAACAACAACTTTTATGATTCTGATTGTTAGGTGGGTGGCGGCGGCCATTTTATGCATGCTCAGTGAACCAGCACTGCATATGAGCTTTTGGGACATTGCAAATCACAATTTTTGGGGGGCAAACTACAACATCTGGATTAGTCAGTGTGCAATTTAAGGTAGAAATGCACCCATCATTTTCTGGGGTTTGAAAAACACACTTAAAAAAAACCCCCAAAAAACCTGTATTTTCCAGATTTGCAAGTGTTAAATTCAAGTTTAATATATACAGCATTCATTATCTGTTAGCAAAAAAATACTTTTTGGGCAATCTACAACATTTGTATTAGGCCTCTTTCAGACGGGCATTGCGGGAAAAGGTGCGAGTGCGTTGCGGGAACATGCACGATTTTTCCGCGCGAGTGCAAAACATTGTAATGCGTTTTGCACTCGCGTGAGAAAAATTGCGCATGTTTGGCTTGGGATCGGTGTTCTGTAGATTGTATTATTTTCCCTTATAACATAGTTATAAGGGAAAATAATAGCATTCTGAATACAGAATGCTAAGTAAAATAGCGCTTGGGGGTTAAAAAATAAATAAATAATAATTTAACTCACCTTAATCCACTTGATCGCGCAGCCGGCATCTCTTCTGACTTCTTTCTTTGCTCTGTGCAGGAACAGGACATGTGGTGGCGTCACTCCAGTCATCACATGGTCCATCACATGATCCATCCCATGGTAAAAGATTATGTGATGGATCGTGTGATGACCGGAGTGACGTCACCACAGGTCCTGTTCCTGCACAGAGCAAAGAAAGATGTCAGAAGAGATGCCGGCTGCGCGATCAAGTGGATTAAGGTGAGTTAAATTATTATTATTATTTTTTTTAACCCCTCCAGCGCTATTTTACTTAGCATTCTGTATTCAGGATGCTATTATTTTCCTTTATAACCATGTTATAAGTGAAAATCATAAAGATCGGGTCCCCATCCCGATCGTCTCTCAGCAACCATGCGTGAAAATCGCACTGCATCCGCAGTTGCTTGCGGATGCTTGCGATTTTCACGCAACCCCATTCATTTCTATGGGGCCTGCGTTACGTGAAAAAAGCACAAAATAGAGCATGCTGCGATTTTCACGCAACGCACAAGTGATGTGTGAAAATCTCCGCTCATGTGAACAGCCCCATAGAAATGAATTCGGGATTCAGTGCTGGTGCAATGCGTTCAACCCACGCATCGAATCCGCGCGGAATACTAGCCCGTGTGAAACACACTAAGTCAGTGTCCAATTTAAGCTAGAAATACAGCCATCATTTTCTGGGGTTTGAAAAAGGTGAATGCCTAAGTTTTGAGGCCTATACTGGCCAACAGTTACATATTTATCCTGTGACCGCCTAATGTACTTCCAGCCACAGAATCCAAAGTTCTTTGCTGTCAGGTGAATGCCTATTGCCAAATTTTTGGGGCCTATACTGGCCGATAGTTACATATTTGTCCTATTACAGCCTAATGCACCTCCAGCAACAGAATCCAAATTTCTTTGCTGTTAGGTGACTGCCTATTGGCTAATTTTGGGGGCCTGTACCGGCCGACAGTTAAATTTTTTTGTTCTTCCTACATAATCATACCTCTGTCTCACTCCTCTGCCTCTCATTTTGGTGGCGTATGAACCGCATTCACCATAAGGACCTTCTAATGTCACAGGGCCATGTGACTGTGCCCCCCACCATGTACTGTGCCCCTCACCCCGTACTGTAGCCCCTTATGCCCTGGCATGAGCGATAAAAATATGCAGATTGCGGTGCTAAGTGTTGGCTGGTGCAGATGATGCAGAGAATAATCAGACATATATGGATGGCTGTAGTTTACTAGGATTCATTTGTATTGAAGAGACATACAGTAGAGAGCATGGTGCTCATGTTAGCACAGGAGATATAGAAAAACAACAACCATAGATAACAGGAAAATGCAATAACAGATAGTCAACACATAGAACATTATGATAGAGTATTTGTGTATAGTGACATCTAGTGGTCAGACTCAATACTTCAAATACATAGGCATACAGGGAAATAAACCAAGCAATGTATAACATAGCATGAAACAATGTTCAGTCTCCAACACCCCTTCTCATTGTGAAGTGCTTAATTAGACAAACCGATTCTTCTTGTTAGATCCATATGTCTCTTTGCAGGCAAAGGCTTAGTAAGGATGTCTGCTAACATTTCCTCAGTGGGACAGTATCGTAGATCCATCTGTCCTTGCTCTTGCAAGTCTCTTAAGAAGTGATATCTCACATCTATGTGTTTGGTTCTCGGGTTTATCCGCTCTGTCTGTGCGAGTGCTATACATCCTTGATTGTCCTCATAGATTGGAGTGGACTCTGTCTGGTTGTGATCTAGATCTTCCAGCAATTGTCTCAACCAGATTACCTCTTGCCCTGCTTGTGATGCGGCCACATATTCTGCTTCGGTGGAGGACAGTGTCACTGTGGACTGTTTTCTGGTGGTCCAGCTGATCAGCCCATCTTTGAATAGAAACAGGTGTCCACTGGTGGATTTCCGATCACTGGGGTCACCTGCCCAGTCTGCATCCACATATCCAGTCAGACCACTTTTCCCTGTTGATGAAAGTTTTAGTTTAAAGTCTATTGTTCCCTTCAAATAGCGTATGATCCTTTTTGCTGCGTTCCAGTCCATCTGGGTTGGCTGGGATACTTTTCTGCATAAGAATCCCACTGCTGTGGCTATGTCAGGCCTTGCCACTGTAGCAATGTATAGTAACTTCCCCATTGCTCTTCTGAATTGTGAGTCATCTTGCAAGGGGTTAATTGAGTTGTTTAATTCTTTAAGATAATTTGTCTCCATAGGCGAGTTGACTGGTTTGGCATCATTGAGCCCGAAAGTTTCAATTACTTCCTGTATTTTGTGACTCTGGTTAATAAGAAAACTACCATCTTCTTCTCTTTCTATCTGCATGCCTAGGAAGTGTTTGACATCACCTAGATCTTTTGTTTCAAAGTCCATGTTTAAGACCTCCAACAGTCTGGAGCAATCCCCTTCTTGCTCATAACATACTAACAGATCATCTACATAAATGAGTACAAAGATCCACCTACCATTTAGTTTCTTGGTGTATAGGCAGGGATCGGCCTTGCTCCTCTGAAAGGATTCTCTCAAAAGCGCCTCATTAATCTTCATGTTCCATGCTCTGGCTGCTTGCTTGAGCCCATAGATCCCCTTCTTAAGTTTGCACACCTGTTCTGGCTTTTGTGGGTCTACAAAGCCCTCTGGTTGCTCCATGTAGATGTCTTCTGTTAAGTCACTGTGTAGGAAAGCGGTTTTTACATCAAAGTGCTTTACTAGCATTTGTTTTGTAGTTGCAACTGTGAGTAGAGCTCTGATTGTGGTATGTTTGACCACTGGGGCAAATGTCTCATCATAGTCTTCTCCATATTTTTGGGAGTATCCTTTGGCTACGAGTCTCGCTTTATATCTCTCAACTGTACCATCAGTGTTGTACTTGACCTTGAAAGTCCATTTACAGCCAATTGCCCTCTTTTTGGCCGGCAGTTCCGTTAGCACCCAAGCCTGCGTGTCCTGTAGTGAGATGATTTCTTCCTCAGCTGCCTTTATCCACCTCTTGGCTTCCCTCTCCGGGAGTTGTGTTATGTCTTTCCAACAAGTGGGTTCTCTTACGCAGGATGTTTCTACTTTGTACGAAAGTCTGTTGGGGGGTTTACCTTTGTTTTCCCTCATTGAGCGTCTTGGTTCAGCGTCATTAGCTGGTTCAGTTTGTTCCAGTCTCTTCTGTGACACAGTATCACTCTCGGGTGTTTGTTCCATAGGAAAAAAAACCTGCTCAGCGTTATCTGGTTCTTCTGCTCTTGGCATGGCTGGCTCCGTTACTTCATTTCTCAGGTCCTCGATAAATGTTACGCTGCTGCTGATTGTCACTTTATCGGTCTTTGGGTCTAGGATTCTGTATCCTTTGGTGTTTTCGGCATAACCAACAAAGACACCTTCAATCGCTCTATTTTGGAGCTTGCTGCGCTTTTCTCCCGGAATGTAAGCAAAAGCTTTGCTTCCAAATATCTTGAGGTGTCCTATGCTTGGTTTTCGACTGTGCCATAGCTCGTATGGAGTTTTGGTCGTTGCCTTGGAGTGTAATCTGTTTTGTAAGTAGGTGGCCGTTTGTGCTGCTTCTCCCCAATATTTTTCAGGGAGTCCAGAATCTGTCAACATGCATCTGATCATTTCAGTCAGAGATCTGTTTTTCCTCTCTGCTACCCCGTTCTGCTCTGGAGTATATGGGACAGTCTTTTGATGTTCTATTCCTAGTTCCCTGAGTGTATTCTCTACTTGAAACCCGGTGTACTCGCCACCATTATCACTTCTGAGTACTAATGGTTTTCTGTGAAATTTATTGCTTACTTTGGTAACATAGTCCTTCAGCTTGTCGAATACTTCTGACTTGTTCTTCATTAGGTATGTCACTGTAAACCTTGAGTAGTCGTCTATAAAAGTTAATATGTATTTATTTCCTCCTGGGGTGGTTGTTCTCATAGGCCCGCATACATCTGTGTGTATTAGGTCGATCGGTCTTGTTGCTCTGCTTTCACTTGCCTTTGGTGGGGTTACTCTGGTGGCTTTGGCCTTGATGCAGCATTCACACCTTAGCGTGTTTGGGCAGCCTGTTAACTTGAAGCCTTTCGTTAAATCCCGTCTGGCCAGCTCCTGTATGCTGTCAGGGTGCCTGTGACCCAGACGTCTGTGCCATAAATGAATACAGTTCTTGTGCTTATGTGTGCAGAGCTTTGTTTCTTGCTCAACAACATCAAGTTCATAAAGGTGCTTACCCGCTTTAGCTGTTGCTATCACTCTTTCCCCATCTTGGATAGTGCATTGGTCGCCTTTAAATATTGTGGTTAGTCCTTTGCTTGCCAGTCGCCTGACTGATATAAGGCCGCCATTGAGCCCGGGAACATACAATACATCCGTCATTGGTATTTTTAACACTTGTCCAGCCTCATTTTTACAAGTGACTATTCCATATCCTGTTCCTTCAGCAGTTGTGCAACTCCCGTCTGCAAGATATATGGTTTCTTTCTTGTCTGGATTGAGCTCTACGAAGAATTCTCTATCGTTAGTCATGTGACTTGTTGCTCCAGAATCTATATACCATTTATGGTTGGTGACAGCATCTGTCACTTTAAAAGTTCCGTGCCACGCTGCTTGGTCGCTGTTTTTCATCATGGTTATGAGTGCCTGATTGGGATCTTTTTCCCTCTGCTCATTCCTCCACAATGGACAGTTGCGCTTCAAATGCCCAGCCCTGTTGCACCGGAAACATAGTTTGGCCTTCCAGTTTGGCATCTTAGTGTCTGTCGCTTGAAGTGCTGCTCCTGTATCGCTCTCTTGCCTGTGAGAAGTTTGCTCCTTTCTGCGCTTGTATTCATCTGAAAGTCGAGATTTCACCAACTGTAATGTGAGTTCTGCTTCAGATCTTGTCTCTAATGCATTAATCAGAGGGTTGTATGACTCTGGCAGGCTGCATAAAAGTATTGCTGTCACATGGTTATCTTTGATCTCCTCTCCGAGGTCCCTGAGTTGTGCAACAATCTCCAGCACGCTTCTTATATGTTCTTGCATATCCCCTTCTGGAGTCAGTTTTGACTGATACAGCTTCCTTAGTAAATATAACTTGTTGTTTAAGCTAGAGCTCTCATGTAATCTACAGAGTGCATTCCACATACCTTTGGCAGTATCTTCCCCTTTTATGTGGATAAGCTGTTCATCTTCTACCAGTAGGGCTATTGTGGCTCTTGCCTGTCTGTTTTTCTTATCCCACTCCTGGTTGTCTACATCCGGCCTGTCTGTGGTGAGGACATCCCATGTGTCATCTTTGCTCAGCAACATCTCCATCTTGAACTTCCACATCTGGTAGTTGTCACTATTTAGCTTAGTGATCCCCAGTTTAAGATCCCCGCTGCTAGCCATGTTTAATGTACCTTGCTCGTATTCCAAGCACCTGGATACCTCAGAGCAGATTTCCTCCGCAGCTTGATCAAAGATGGTGTTCAGATGGAGACTAGGCCTCTGTTCCGACTGTCTGATGATTCACGTTGTCTGGGCCCATAACCTTTGTTGGCTGGTGCAGATGATGCAGAGAATAATCAGACATATATGGATGGCTGTAGTTTACTAGGATTCATTTGTATTGAAGAGACATACAGTAGAGAGCATGGTGCACATGTTAGCACAGGAGATATAGAAAAACAACAACCATAGATAACAGGAAAATGCAATAACAGATAGTCAACACATAGAACATTATGATAGAGTATTTGTATATAGTGATATCTAGTGGTCAGACTCAATACTTCAAATACATAGGCATACAGGGAAATAAACCAAGCAATGTATAATATAGCATGAAACAATGTTCAGTCTCCAACACTAAGGACCTTTGCGCCAGAAATACGCTTCCATAGATGTATTTCTATATTATAAATGACCACCAAATTGTATTATTATTCGGGGGTAGGGCTAATATCTTTATATTATATAGAGTCTAGTGTATTATACTGTGCCCTGTATTTCCCTCTAGAAAATGATCCTTGGGTAAGCACAGTCCTCATCCCAGACCACCAGGACTAGGTAGCACTCTATCAGTACATGGCGGCCTCCCCTCTCCGCTCCGCTGCTCCGCTGTGTACTGGTGCTTATTCTGACACTAGGGCTGGGTTCACATCCTATTTTTGCCATGCATTTAATGCAGACTGATGCCGTACAGTGGCGTCCGTTCACCATATGGTTCCATGGTAAAAAAAAAAATACGTTAACGTATGCATTTTTTTATGGTCTCTGTAGGATACAAACATATGGAGTGCTGCACATTTGTATACATCAAACCGATAGGAAATATAAAGTTTCTAGGCTCCAACAGGGCAGATTTGTGAGAGTTTCCCTTTAAGATGCATACAAATGGCCCCTGATTAAAATACAAATTTTTGGGGTAAATTTTTGCCAATGATCCCCCTCTGGTATGTCACTATCCATGTTGTGGGATTATTTGGCAACTTCTAGTAAGTGTTTGCTGGCTGCAAACATGACCTGAAGGTTTTTCAGGTTCGCCTGACATTACAGTGAATAGGGCCCGCCGCAAACGCATGGTTCGCAAACATCTGATCGCGAACGCGCATTTGTGAATCGTCCTGGCCGATATTCGTCCATCACTACTCCTCATTGTTACCAGAAGTTCCATTTCTGTTTCATATGACAGGAGAACACTGTGCCAAAAGACAAAATCTCTCTCCTGGAAATCACCTGCAAACATGACTTTGTTTAGTCAATCTTTAAGTTTGAGCTTTTTACTTCCATGATGGCCTTTCCTGGTGTGGCACTGTAACAGATCTGTTTAAAAAAAAAGGGGGTTCCTGGCACAGAAATTATAATGAATGTGGAACTGAGTATCTGGTCAACACTTTCCAAAATGCTTTTTTCACTTCTTTATTCCTTAAACTGTAAATGAAAGGATTTAATAAAGGAGCAATGATGACATATATTATAGAAACATATTTTACGTTGGATGAATCGCCTTTTTTTTGCCTCATGTACGTGGTCATACATGTCCCGTAGATAATAAAAACCACAATCAAGTGTGAAGCACATGTGGAAAATGTCTTTGATCTGCTATCTACTGAGCTGAGATTTAATATCGATATAATGATACAGATGTAAGAGAAAACTATGAAAACAAATGGTAAGAATAGACTAAACAAGCTCCCAATAAATATAAATAATTCATAGAAGACAATGTCTCCACAGATCAACTCTAGAAGGACTACAGTCTCACAAAAAAAATGATTGACCTGGTTTCCTCTACAGAATAGAAAAGGTTTTCCTATGGTCGGGATTACGGATAAAATTATATTCTCTGACCACATAATGACTGTGATGTATTTACATGTCCTCCAGCTCATGATGACGGTGTAATGTAAGGGAAAGCATATGGCGATAAACCGGTCATACGCCATGACAGCCAATAACACAAACTCCGTACCCCCTAGAATCAAACCAAAGTACATTTGTGTAAGGCAGCCGGTCACCGAAATTCTTCTTTCTACAGAAAATACGTCAAACAGCATTTTTAGATCATGATTTGATGAGTAAAACATGTCAATAAAAGACAAATTACAGAGAAAATAATACATGGGTGTGTGTAACTGAGGACTGGAGATAACAGTGCAAATCAGAAAACTGTTCCCTAAAATGGTCAATATATAAATAGGTAACAAACCAACAAACAATAAAATTCTCATCTTCAGGGTGTGAGGAAAACCAATAAAAAAAAGTTCATCGAACAAGGTTTGGTTTCCAAAATCAAATGTAAAATACATATCTTCAGTCTTGTAACCCTGGAACATACAAAGAAGATAAAAACGAATGCCATATATCACCCATAAAGCAATAAAAATAAAAAAAATAAAAAAGTGCAAAATTTTACATCAAACTCAAAATAGAATAGAACAAGTTCAAGTTGTGACTCGTTCTGTTAACCTTTGCGGGAGTGTCGGAATAGTACAGAAGAGTAAGTATGAAAGAATTTTGCCAATAACCATCTGGATGATCCAGAGGAGGCATGAGAGAAAGTCATGTGGTCAGATGAGACCAAAGTAGAGCTTTTTGGTCTAAACTTCACTCGTCGTGTTTGGTGGAAAAAAAAGGATGAGTTGCATCCCAAGAACACCATCCCCACTGTGAAGCATGGGGGGATAACATCATGCTTTGGGGGTGCTTTTCCTGCGAACGGGACAGGACAACTGCACTGTATTAAGTAGAGGATGAATAGGGCCATTTATTGTGAGATTTTGAGCACCAACCTCCTTCCCTCAGTCAGAGCATTGAAGATGGGTCGTGGCTGGGTCTTCCAACATGACAATTACCCGAAGCACACAGTTAGGATAACCAAGGAGTGGCTCCGTAAGAAGCATATTAAGATTCTGGAGTGGCCTAGCCAGTCTCCAGAGCTAAATCCAATAGAACATCTCTGGAGGGAGCTGAAACTCCATGTTGCTCAGCGACGGCCCCGAAACCTGACAGAACTAATGGAGATCTGTGTGGAGGAGTGGGCCAAAATCCCTGTTGCAGTGTGTGCAAACCTGATCAAGAACTACAGGAAACATTTGACCTCTGTAATTGCAAACAAAGGCTTCTGTACCAAATATTAACACTGATTTTCTTAGGTGTTCAAATACTTAAAAAATTATACAATGTGATTTCCTGTTTTTTATTTATTTATTCTGTCTCTCAGAGTGGGAATGCACCTACAATGTGAATTTCAGACCCCTCCATGATTTCTAACTGGGAGAATTGCAAAATTGCAGGGTGTTCAAAAACTTCTGTTACTCACTGTATATACTGTGTTGTCTTTATGAAGAAGGAGACCAAAGGATACTACTGTGATGACCTGACTAAAGCATATCATCAATACTGATGAGTAGGAGGTGCCATATTCAATTTCGCAATATTTCTTATTCTATTTATGGCGAATAATATGCGATTTAATTATTTGCGTACTGCGATTTTCTTTTAACTGTATAAGGCAACTTTCCTATTGGTTGGCTATGGCTAATATGTGTATTTTATGAATATTCGCTATATTGCTATAATTTTTTTTTTTGGGGGGGGGGATATTCGTAAGATACACATATAGACTGTAATTTAGCTAATATAGTGCTATAATCTTTTTTTTTTATAGTCAAATTTTTTTGACTCTTCTGAACTTCAGTTTTGGAAAAAATTTACACTATTAAAAAAAATACAATAGCACTATATTAGCTAAATTGCAGTCTATATGTGTATTTTACAATTATGCGCTATATTGCTATAACTTAGTTTTTTAGAATATTCCGAATATGACGAATATTCTAAAAAACAAAGTTATAGCAATATAGCGAATATTCGTAAAATACACATATAGACTGCAATTTAGCTAATATAGTGCTATAGTATTTGTTTTTAATAGTGTAAATTTTTTCCAAAACTGAAGTTCTGAAAAGACAAAAAAAGACAAAAAAAAAAAGATTATAGCACTATATTAGCTAAATTACAGTCTATATGTGTATTTTACGTATATTCTCTATACTGCTAGAACTTTGTTTTTTAGAATATGACGAATATGACGAATATTCTAAAAAACTAAGTTATAGCAATATAGCGAATATATTCGTTATTTTGAATATTTGTCATTTTTTTTTTTTTTTTCAATGTGTACTGTTATTCCACTTTGGCATACTGCTCCCCGACAAGCGTCCCCGTCACCATGGGAACGCCTGTGGGTTAGAATATACTATTGGGGAAAACTCAGATCCGATGGTATTTTCTATCCCAAAGGCGTTCCCATGGTGACGGGAACGCTTTTCGGGGAGGAGTATGCGAACAACTGTACAGAAAAAATAATGCAAATATTCTAAAAAACTAATATATTCTTTATATTGCTATATATTTTTTTTTTAGAATATTCTTAATTTTTTTTCCATATGAAAACTTGATTCCTTTCTGCTTAAACCCTTAGAGACCAGGCTCATTTTCACCTTAATAACCAGGCCATTTTTTGCAAATCTGACCAGTGTCACTTTATGTGGTGAAAACTTTAAAACGCTTTCACTTATCCAGGCCATTCTGAGATTGTTTTTTGATCACATATTGTACTTTATGACACTGGTAAAATGGAGTAAAAAAAAAACACATTTTTATTTATAAAAAAATACCAAATTTACAAATATACCAGAAAATCAAAGTGGCAGGAGGAAAATAGTAAAGTAGAAAGGTTAGGGAGAAGCTAAGAGATAGGAGATATCATAAGATGCAATACACTGCAAAGAACTGGAGGCATGTTTTCCTAAGTTTTAAAAAAAAAATCCTGTGGAGTTCGAAAGCAAAACTGTTTGACACTGTAGTATAAAGCTAACGTTAGATGAATGTCACCTGAAACCCATCAATTTTAGATGAAACAGCTAAGTATTTGGTGTGTAAGGGAAAGTCAGAGAAAGATAATAGTCAAGCAGTTGGATTTCAGTTGTCCAAACTTTTTTGTTGTTGAGGAGATAAGCCGGATGAAGCCAATGAAAGTAAAATCGGTGATAAAATAAATGTCTCACTGTCTTTAAAGCAGGAAATGTAAACTCTGCCGCTCTACAACATAATTTAGTTTCTGTCGATTTTATTAATGATATAAAATCTCCTGGACACTAGATCCCACTCTTAGGGTGGAATAATTGTATTATGATAAGAGTGTGACATAGGACATACCATCTCTTTGCCCGACATCTTCAGGGTCTCCTTTTTGCTATTAAGAATGTTGGCAATATTTATAAGAAGAAAACTAAACCCTTGGGATTAATCTCAATCTCTGTTGTCATTATAATATATTGATTTTTCATTTTAATTTCCTACTATAAAATATTTCCTCCCTGCAGGATAGGAAAGGCTCAGAGACGCTACCATAGTATTAACCTCCACATGACCACCTCTTGCTTTAGTTGCTTAATTTCTTCCTTTGTATAGAAAAAAGTTATGAAAATACCGAATAATTCAGTATGAAAATACCGAATAATTCAGTATGACACGTAGAAAACAGGCATCACTCTTAGAATCACGTCACATTTCACTAATTTGGTCAGTTATGAGGACAAAACTAACCAAATAACTCAAGTGGGAATTCAGCCTTACAGGTCAATGTTAGCGTCAGGTATAAAGAACCATGCAGTGGCCGATATTCTACTATAGAGTGAAAGAGAGCACTCATTTTACACCATCTCCAGCTGAATCCACATAGATTTCTACAGAACCTGTTCTGTTACACACTAAGACAAGTAGTGTCCCCCTGACAGAGTGGAGAGGGTGTGAGGAGAAAGTTTGTGTTGTCATCACTGTTAATTTTGCCCTCCTTTTCATCCGTCATAAGAACAACCCAAAAATAATTAATCCTGTCTTTTGAGCAGCTAAATGGTCAGCTTTTGATCAGTAAGCCATCAGTATTGCTAAGGCCCAAAAAAAAACAGTAGTGAAACCAAACACGAGATGACACATGAATACAATATTTGCATGTCTTTTGTGTTTTGTACCCACTCCTGCTTTTTGCTTCCAAATCATGATCCAAACCTGATGCAAAATAAGGAATGTGTTATACAGGTCTTACGGATGCTCCAAAGTCAGAAACTGTTGTGTTTCTCATTTTTCCGTCCTTCTGACAGATCAGAAGAAAGGTAAAATACAAACCGGATTCCCAAAAAGTTGGAACACTAAACAAATTGTGAATAAAAACTGAATGCAATGATGTGGAGATGGCAAATGTCAATATTTTTGTAATAGAACGTAGATGACAGATCAAACGTTTAATCCGAGTAAATGTATAATTTTAACGGAAAAATACGTTGATTCAAATTTTCACGGTGTCAACAAATCCCAAAAAAGTTGGGACAAGTAGCAATAAGAGGCTGGAAAAAGTAAATTTGAGCATAACGAAGAGCTGGAAGACCAATTAACAATAATTAGGTCAATTGGCAACATGATTGGGTATAAAAAGAGCTTCTCAGAGTGGCAGTGTCTCTCAGAAGCCAAGATGGGTAGAGGATCACCAATTCCCACAATGTTGCGCAGAAAGATAGTGGAGCAATATCAGAAAGGTGTTACCCAGCGAAAAATTGCAAAGACTTTGCATCTATCATCATCAACTGTGCATAACATCATCCGAAGATTCAGAGAATCTGGAACAATCTCTGTGCGTAAGGGTCAAGGCCGTAAAACCATACTGGATGCCTGTGATCTCTGGGCCCTTAAACGACACTGCACCACAAACAGGAATGCTACTGTAAAGGAAATCACAGAATGGGCTCAGGAATACTTCCAGAAACCATTGTCAGTGAACACAATCCACCGTGCCATCCGCCGTTGCCAGCTGAAACTCTACAGTGCAAAGAAGAAGCCATTTCTAAGCAAGATCCACAAGCTCAGGCGTTTTCACTGGGCCAGGGATCATTTAAAATGGAGTGTGGCAAAATGGAAGACTGTTCTGTGGTCAGACGAGTCACGATTCGAAGTTCTTTTTGGAAATCTTGGACGCCATGTCATCCGGACCAAAGAGGACAAGGACAACCCAAGTTGTTATCAACGCTCAGTTCAGAAGCCTGCATCTCTGATGGTATGGGGTTGCATGAGTGCGTGTGGCATGGGCAGCTTGCATGTCTGGAAAGGCACCATCAATGCAGAAAAATATATTCAGGTTCTAGAACAACATATGCTCCCATCCAGACGTCATCTCTTTCAGGGAAGACCCTGCATTTTTCAACAAGATAATGCCAGACCACATTCTGCATCAATCACAACATCATGGCTGCATAGGAGAAGGATCCGGGTACTGAAATGGCCAGTCTGCAGTCCAGATCTTTCACCTATAGAGAACATTTGGCGCATCATAAAGAGGAAGGTGCAACAAAGAAGGCCCAAGACGATTGAACAGTTAGAGGCCTGTATTAGACAAGAATGGGAGAGCATTCCTATTTCTAAACTTGAGAAATTGGTCTCCTCGGTCCCCAGACGTCTGTTGAGTGTTGTAAGAAGAAGGGGAGATGCCACACAGTGGTGAAAATGGCCTTGTCCCAACTTTTTGGGGATTTGTTGACACCATGAAATTCTGATTCAACATATTTTTCCCTTAAAATAGTACATTTTCTTAGTTTAAACTTTTGTTCCGTGATTTATGTTCTATTCTGAATAAAATATTAGAAGTTGGCACCTCCACATCATTGCATTCAGTTTTTATTCACGATTTGTATAGTGTCCCAACTTTTTTGGAATCCGGTTTGTACATTGTGATGTCAACAAGGCCAAACAGGGAAAATAGCGGCCCAGTAACAGAGTGGTAAGGTTGGCAACAGCATGAGGAGTCAACACAGTGGCCCAGTGACAGATTGGTGAGGGTGACAACAGCATGAGGAGTCAACACAGTGGCCGAGTGACAGAGTGGTGAGGGTGGCAATAACATAAGTCATCACAGTGGCCCAGGGACAGAGTGGTGTGGGTGGCAACAGCATGAGGAGTCAACCCAGTGGCCCAGTGACTGAGTAGTGAAGTGGAAACAGCATGAGGAGTCAAAACAGTGGCCCAGTGATAGAGTGGTGAGGGTGGCAACAGCATGAGCAGTCAACACAGTGGCCCAGTGACAGAGTGGTGAGGGGGCAACAGCATGAGAAGTTAACACAGTGGCCTAGTGACAGAGTGGTGAGTGTGGCAACAGCATAAGGAGTCAACACAGTGGCCCAGTGACTGATTGGTGAGGGTGGCAACAGCATGAGGAGTCAACATAGTAGCCCAGTGACAGAGTGGTGAGGGTGGAAATAGCATCAGGAGTTAACACAATGGCCCAAGGACAGAGTGGTGAGGTTGCAATGGCATGAGGAGTCAACACAGTGGCCCAGTCACAGAGTGATAAGGTGGGGGCCAAAAGCAGTGGCAGTAACAGCACAAGATGGTGGGTGGCAGTGGGAGCACATGGCAGCAGGTATGTTGCATCAGGAGGGTGGCAACATCTGAATAGTGGCTGAAGCAGGAGGCCAGAAGAAAAGGTATGGCACCAAGAATGATCTAGTCTTATGCATCATGCAGTGGTGTGTGAAAATCCTGACAGATCCATGCCTGATTCATCTTCATAAAGGTCATTCTCTCCACATTTTGGGTGGGATTACTATGCCCCCAGCCGCACTAAACACCCACTCTTATGCCACACTACTGGCTGGGCAGGAAAGCTTGTTCAGGGCAAACTCGGCCAGTTGTGGTCACAAATCAAGTTTGGCTGCCCAGTATTCCAGGGGATATTCCATGTGGCATGGCAGGGTGCACTATGCCACCACCTGCTGGTTTAGGTTCTTTTCCATGTTGCTGCTGATGGGTGGTTTCTTCACTAGGTGGGTGAAGAAAACTGATCACCAGAGACTCTAGACTGAAGTTGGTGCTGATGGAGTTGGTAATGCTCCTGCCCCTACCCCCAGACCTTCGTAAGGATGGGCGATGGAGCACATAGACAGCGGCCAACTGACTACATAGGATGTCTCCATACTAGTTCAGTTTATTCTCCCTCTCAGTAGGTGTAAAAAAGCCCCCCATTTTGGACCAGTAGTAAGGGTCTAATATGGTGGAGAGCCAGTAGTTATCCCTCTGCCAAATTGTGATAATTTGGCTGTCACTACGCAAGCTAACCGAGCAAGCATTGGGCCATTTGTGCAAGCGACTCAGAGGAACTACCTGCCTCCATCTTCACTGCATACTGCCACTGTGTCTTGAGGTCATCTGCCTGGTCTTCCTCATTTGTGATGGACGAACATCTGCTGGGACGGTTCGCAAACGCAATCAAATGTTCGCGAACCTCAAGTTTGTGGCGGGTCCCATTCATTTTAATGGCAGGCGAACCTGAAAAACCTTCAGCTCATATCTGCAGCCAAGAAATAATTACTAGAAGTGCGCAAATAGTCCCACAACATGGACAGTGACATACCAGATGTATTATTCGAATTTGCGATCGCCTTAAAAAAAAAATTAAATGCAAAATATCGGCAATATAATTTTCACGTACGCGCATGCGCAAATGCACTATACAGTACCCAAATGCACTATAAAGAAGGTATATTGGTATATAACACCCCGTTTCAATCTGTTTTTTTGGGGGGGTAACTGGTATATCCGACCAGTAGAAATTATTTGTTCCAATAACGCTTGTCCCTCTATATACCTGCAGTATCGCAGCAGAACCGCACACAACTGCCGCAGAATACAAATGTATATTATAACATTGTACAAGGAAGGCAATCCATTAGAATATACATGAAGATAAAACGCAACCTTTAATAATTTTACTATGAGGGTCCATTCACACGTCCGTAAGTGTTTTGCGTGCAAAACACGGACACCGTCAATGTGCATTCTGCAATTTGTGGACCGCACATCACCGGCACTATAATAGAAAATGCCTAATCTTGTCTGCAATTGCGGACAAGAATAGGACATGTTCTATTTTTTGCGAAAATGGAAGCACAGATGCGGAAGTGCGGATCCGCAAATGCAGATGCGGACAGCACCTTCCGGCCCCATTAAAAATGAATAGATCTGCACCCGTTCCGTAAAATTGCGGAACAGATGCGGCCCCATTTTGCAGACGTTTGAATGGAAAAGATATCCCTCAAAATGAAAGTGAATTAAATTATAAAAGTTAAACAAAAAGCATAGATGTGGTCGGCAATAACAAGTGCTCGGCGTCACCAAATCAGAAACCATATGTCCTACCACAATCCGGGGGGTTCCAGTGCACATCCATGAATCGAGGAGGGAAAGCAAAAAACATCTATCCCTGGGCTAGATGATGATGTGGTATTGAAGGATAGGGTGGGCAAAGAACTGTCCCTGATATTGCCCTACAGGGGGGTGCTATTCTGGCCCTGATAGCCTAACCACAGATCACCAGCCCTGGTAAGAGCGACCCCGTCCGGAACCTTACCCTGTATAAAAATGACCCTAGTAAGCCCCTAGCCCCTAGGCCCCTGACTTCCAGGTGATCACTATATAGATCTATGTGTTTTTGACTCATTATTAAAGTATATTATAAGTATATTGCACCCCTCTGTGTATCACACCTATCGATAGCACACCTATATCAGTCCTTAAAAGGACTTTTGTGGCCCTATTAGCTAGCATATGGTGTCCCTTACAGCCTGTCCCTGCTCCACACAGCAACCTCTCCCTACACTGGCAAAACACTGAATGTAAAATGGCAGCCAGATCGGGTTTATTTATAAGGTAGGGGGTATGTCCATGTGCTGAAATGTCTCAATTGGCTGTCCTGTACCACCTGATGGATGTGTCATGGGTAGAGTTGAGCGGACACCTGGATGTTCGGGTTCGAGAAGTTCGGCCGAACTTCCCGAAAATGTTCGGGTTCGGGATCCGAACCCGATCGGAACTTCGTCCCGAACCCGAACCCCATTGAAGTCAATGGGGACCCGAACTTTTCGGCACTAAAAAGGCTGTAAAACAGCCCAGGAAAGGGCTAGAGGGCTGCAAAAGGCAGCAACATGTAGGTAAATCCCCTGCAAACAAATGTGGATAGGGAAATGAATTAAAATAAACATTTAATAAATAAAAATTAACCAAAATCAATTGGAGAGAGGTCCCATAGCAGAGAATCTGGCTTCACGTCACCCACCACTGGAACAGTCCATTCTCAGATATTTAGGCCCCGGCACCCAAGCAGAGGAGAGAGGTCCCGTAACAGAGAATCTGTCTTCATGTCAGCAGAGAATCAGTCTGCATGTCATAGCAGAGAATCAGGCTTCACGTCAGCCACCACTGCAACAGTCCATTTTCATAAATTTAGGCCCAGCACCCAGGCAGAGGAGAGAGGTCCCGTAACAGACAATCTGGCTTCATGTCAGCAGAGAATCAGTCTTCATATCATAGCAAAGAATCAGGCTTCACGTCACCCACCACTGTAACAGTCCATTTTCATAAATTTAGGCCCAGCAGCCAGGCAGAGGAGAGAGGTTCCGTAACACAGAATCTGGCTTCATGTCAGCAGAGAATCAGTCTTCATATCATAGCAGAGAATCAGGCTTCACGTCAACTACCACTGCAACAGTCCATTTTCATAAATTTAGGCCCAGCACCCAGGCAGAGGAGAGAGGTCCCGTAACAGACAATCTGGCTTCATGTCAGCAGAGAATCAGTCTTCATATCATAGCAGAGAATCAGGCTTCACGTCAGCCACCAATGCAACAGTCCATTGTCAGATATTTAGGCCCAGCACCCAGGCAGAGGAGAGAGGTCCCGTAACAGACAATCTGGCTTCATGTGAGCAGAGAATCAGTCTTCATGTCATAGCAGAGAATCAGGCTTCACGTCACCCACCACTGTAACAGTCCATTTTCATAAATTTAGGCCCAGCACCCAGGCAGAGGAGAGAGGTCCCGTAACAGACAATCTGGCTTCATGTCAGCAGAGAATCAGTCTTCATATCATAGCAGAGAATCAGGCTTCACGTCACCCACCACTGCAACAGTCCATTGTCAGATATTTAGGCCCAGGACCCAGGCAGAGGGGAGAGGTCCCGTAACAGACAATCTGGCTTCATATCAGCAGAGAATCAGTCTTCATATCATAGCAGAGAATCAGGCTTCACGTTAGCCACCACTGCAACAGTCCATTGTCAGATATTTAGGCCCAGGACCCAGGCAGAGGAGAGAGGTCCCGTAACAGACAATCTGGCTTTATGTCAGCAGAGAATCAGTCTTCATATCATAGCAGAGAATCAGGCTTCACGTCAGCCACCAATGCAACAGTCCATTGTAAGATATTTAGGCCCAGCACTCAGGCAGAGGAGAGAGGTCCCATAACAGACAATCTGGCTTCATGTCAGCAGAGAATCAGTCTTCATATCATAGCAGAGAATCAGGCTTCACGTCACCCACCACTGCAACAGTCCATTGTCAGATATTTAGGCCCAGCACCCAGGCAGAGGAGAGAGGTCCCGTAACAGAGGATCTGACTTCATGTCAGCAGAGAATTAGTCTGCATGTCATAGCAGAAAATCAGGCTTCACGTCAGCCACCACTGCAACAGTCCATTGTCAGATATTTAGGCCCAGCACCCAGGCAGAGGAGAGAGGTCCCGTAACAGAGGATCTGGCTTCATGTCAGTAGAGAATTAGTCTGCATGTCATAGCAGAAAATCAGGCTTCACGTCAGCCACCACTGCAACAGTCCATTGTCAGATATTTAGGCCCAGCACCCAGGCAGAGGAGAGAGGTCCCGTAACAGAGGATCTGGCTTCATGTCAGTAGAGAATTAGTCTGCATGTCATAGCAGAAAATCAGGCTTCACGTCAGCCACCACTGCAACAGTCCATTGTCAGATATTTAGGCCCAGCACCCAGGCAGAGGAGAGAGGTCCCGTAACAGAGAATCTGGCTTCATGTCAGCAGAGAATTAGTCTGCATGTCATAGCAGAGAATCAGGCTTCACGTCACCCAACATTGGAACAGTCCATTGGCATATATTTAGGCCCCGGCACCCAGACAGAGGAGAGGTTCATTCAACTTTGGGTAGCCTCGCAATATAATGGTAAAATGAAAATAAAAATAGGATTGAATGAGGAAGTGCCCTGGAGTACAATAATATATATTTAAGGGTAGGTAGTTAATGTCTAATCTGGACAAGGGACGGACAGGTCCTGTGGGATCCATGCCTGGTTCATTTTTATGAACGTCAGCTTGTCCACATTGGCTGTAGACAGGCGGCTGCGTTTGTCTGTAATGACGCCGCCTGCCGTGCTGAATACACGTTCAGACAAAACGCTGGCCGCCGGGCAGGCCAGCACCTCCAAGGCATAAAAGGCTAGCTCTGGCCACGTGGACAATTTAGAGACCCAGAAGTTGAATGGGGCCGAACCATCAGTCAGTACGTGGAGGGGTGTGCACACGTACTGTTCCACCATGTTAGTGAAATGTTGCCTCCTGCTAACACGTTGCGTATCAGGTGGTGGTGCAGTTAGCTGTGGCGTGTTGACAAAACTTTTCCACATCTCTGCCATGCTAACCCTGCCCTCAGAGGAGCTGGCCGTGACACAGCTGCCTTGGCGACCTCTTGCTCCTCCTCTGCCTTGGCCTTGGGCTTCCACTTGTTCCCCTGTGACATTTGGGAATGCTCTTAGTAGCGCGTCTACCAACGTGCGCTTGTACTTGCGCATCTTCCTATCACGCTCCAGTGCAGGAAGTAAGGTGGGCACATTGTCTTTGTACCGTGGATCCAGCAGGGTGTCAACCCAGTAGTCCGCACACGTTAAAATGTGGGCAACTCTGCTGTCGTTGCGCAGGCACTGCAGCATGTAGTCGCTCATGTGTGCCAGGCTGCCCAGGGGTAAGGACAAGCTGTCCTCTGTGGGAGGCGTATCGTCATCGTCCTGCCTTTCCCCCCAGCCACGCACCAGTGATGGGCCCGAGCTGCGTTTGGTGCCACCCCGCTGTGACCATGCTTCATCCTCATCCTCCTCCACCTCCTCCTCATCCTCGTCCTCCTCGTCCTCCAGTAGTGGGCCCTGGCTGGCCACATTTGTACCTGGCCTCTGCTGTTGCAAAAAACCTCCCTCTGAGTCACTTCGAAGAGACTGGCCTGAAAGTGCTAAAAATGACCCCTCTTCCTCCTCCTCCTCCTCCTGGGCCACCTCCTCTTGCATCATCGCCCTAAGTGTTTTCTCAAGGAGACATAGAAGTGGTATTGTAACGCTGATAACGGCGTCATCGCCACTGGCCATGTTGGTGGAGTACTCGAAACAGCGCAACAAGGCACACAGGTCTCGCATGGAGGCCCAGTCATTGGTGGTGAAGTGGTGCTGTTCCGTAGTGCGACTGACCCGTGCGTGCTGCAGCTGAAACTCCACTATGGCCTGCTGCTGCTCGCACAGTCTGTCCAGCATGTGCAAGGTGGAGTTCCACCTGGTGGGCACGTCGCATATGAGGCGGTGAGCGGGAAGGCCGAAGTTACGCTGTAGCGCAGACAGGCGAGCAGCGGCAGGATGTGAACGCCGGAAGCGCGAACAGACGGCCCGCACTTTATGCAGCAGCTCTGACATGTCGGGGTAGTTGTGAATGAACTTCTGCACCACCAAATTCAGCACATGCGCCAAGCAAGGGATGTGCGTCAAACCGGCTAGTCCCAGAGCTGCAACGAGATTTCGCCCATTATCACACACCACCAGGCCGGGCTTGAGGCTCACCGGCAGCAACCACTCGTCTGTCTGTTGTTCTATACCCCGCCACAACTCCTGTGCGGTGTGGGGCCTGTCCCCCAAACATATGAGTTTCAGAATGGCCTGCTGACGTTTACCCCGGGCTGTGCTGAAGTTGGTGGTGAAGGTGTGTGGCTGACTGGATGAGCAGGTGGAAGAAGAGGAGGAGAAAGCCGAGAAGGAGGAGGTGGCAACAGGAGGCAAAGAATGTTGCCCTGCGATCCTTGGCGGCGGAAGGACGTGCGCCAAACAGCTCTCCGCCTGGGGCTCAGCTGCCACTACATTTACCCAGTGTGCAGTTAGGGAGATATAGCGTCCCTGGCCGTGCTTACTGGTCCACGTATCTGTGGTTATGTGGACATTGCCACAGATGGCGTTGCGCAGTGCACACTTGATTTTATGGGATACTTGGTTGGGCAGGGAAGGCACGGCTCTCTTGGAGAAGTAGTGCCGGCTAGGAACAACATACTGTGGGACAGCAAGCGACATGAGCTGTTTGAAGCTGTCTGTGTCCACCAGCCTAAATGACAGCATTTCATAGGCCAGTAGTTTAGAAATGCTGGCATTCAGGGCCAGGGATCGAGGGTGGCTAGGTGGGAATTTACGCTTTCTCTCAAATGTTTGTGAGATGGAGAGCTGAACGCTGCCGTGTGACATGGTTGAGATGCTTGGTGACGGAGGTGGTGGTGGTTTTGGTGGTACATCCCCTGTTTGCTGGGCGGCAGGTGCCAACGTTTCTCCAGAGGCGGAGGAAGAGGCCGAGGCGGCAGCAGCAGAAGAGGCCGAGGCGGCAGCAGCAGAAGCGGTAGCAGGGGGAGCCTGAGCGACTTCCATGTTTTTAAGGTGTTTACTCCACTGCAGTTCATGCTTTGCATGCAGGTGCCTGGTCATGCAGGTTGTGCTAAGGTTCAGAACGTTAATGCCTCGCTTTAGGCTCTGATGGCACAGCGTGCAAACCACTCAGGTCTTGTCGTCAGCACATTGTTTGAAGAAGTGCCATGCCAGGGAACTCCTTAAAGCTGCCTTTGGGGTGCTCGGTCCAAGATGGTGGCGGTCAGTAGCAGGCGGAGTCTCTTGGCGGCGGGTGTTCTGCTTTTGCCCACTGCTCCCTCTTTTGCTACGCTGTTGGCTCGGTCTCACCACTGCCTCTTCCTCCGAACTGTGAAAGTCAGTGGCACGACCTTCATTCCATGTGTGGTCTAGGACCTCATCGTCCCCTGCATCGTCTTCCACCCAGTCTTGATCCCTGACCTCCTGTTCAGTCTGCACACTGCAGAAAGACGCAGCAGTTGGCACCTGTGTTTCGTCATCATCAGAGACATGCTGAGGTGGTATTCCCATGTCCTCATCATCAGGAAACATAAGTGGTTGTGCGTCAGTGCATTCTATGTCTTTCACCGCTGGGAAAGGGCTAGGTGGAAGCCTTTGGGAAACCCTGCCAGCGGAGTCTTCAAACAGCATAAGAGACTGCTGCATAACTTGAGGCTGAGACAGTTTCCCTGGTATGCATGGGGGTGATGTGACAGACTGATGGGGTTGGTTTTCAGGCGCCATCTGTGCGCTTTCTGCAGAAGACTGGGTGGGAGATAATGTGAACGTGCTGGATCCACTGTCGGCCACCCAATTGACTAATGCCTGTACCTGCTCAGGCCTTACCATCCTTAGAACGGCATTGGGCCCCACCATATATCGCTGTAAATTCTGGCGGCTACTGGGACCTGAGGTAGTTGGTACACTAGGACGTGTGGATGTGGCAGAACGGCCACGTCCTCTCCCAGCACCAGAGGGTCCACTAACACCACCACGACCATGTCCACGTCCGCGTCCCTTACTAGATGTTTTCCTCATTGTTATCGTTCACCACAACAACAAAAATATTATTTGGCCCAATGTATTGTATTCAAATTCAGCTGAATATAAATTTGAGGCCTAGTATTTAGGCGCTGGGTGACAGGTATGAGTTTACTGACAGAATTAGACTTGGAAATGCACAGTAGCGTGTGTGTGAAGTTATTCTGAATGACCCTATGTGCACCTTGAATATTATATTCCCTTTTAGGGATAGATTTCAAATAGCTCTGATACAGCAGAAACCACTAAATTAGGAAATTGCTAAATTGGGAATTGTATTTCAACCCAGAACAAAAAATGTGCTTTGACAGACACTAAATAACTTGCCCAGCCACAACAGTACAGCGGTAACGAGAGATTTAGCGGGATATAAATTTGAGGCCTAGTATTTAGGCGCTGGGTGACAGGTATAGATTTACTGACAGAATTAGACTTGGAAATGCACAGTAGCGTGTGTGTGAAGTTATTCAGAATGACCCTATCAGCACCTTGATTCTGATATACCCTTTTAGGGATTTATTTAAAGTAGGCCTGATACAGCAGAAACCACTAAATTAGGAAATTGCTAAATTGGGAATTGTATTTCAACCCAGAACAAAAACTGTACTTTGACGGACACTAAATAACTTGCCCAGCCACAACAGTACAGCAGTAACGACAGATTTAGCTGGATATAAACTTGAGGCCTAGTATTTAGGCGCTGGGTGACAGGTATACGTTTACTGACAGAATTAGACTGGGATATGGCCAAAAACTAACCACACTATTGCTGGTTAAATGCACTTGGTGTGACAGCTTGACCAACCACACTACTGAGGGTTAAATGCACTTGGTGACAGGCGCAGCTTGCCCCTGATGTAGTATATGGCCAAAAAATAAACAGACTAATGCTGGTCAAATGCACTTGGTGTGACAGCTTGACCAACCACACTACTGAGGGTTAAATGCACTTGGTGACAGGCGCAGCTTGCCCCTGATGTAGTATATGGCCAAAAAATAAACAGACTATTGCTGGTTAAATGCACTTGGTGTGACAGCTTCACCCTGATGTAGGCTTTAGCCAAAAAACAACCACACCATTGAGGGTTAAATGCACTTGGTGACAGGCGCAGCTTGCCCCTGATGTAGTATATGGCCAAAAAATAAACAGACTATTGCTGGTTAAATGCACTTGGTGTGACAGCTTCACCCTGATGTAGGCTTTAGCCAAAAAACAACCACACCATTGAGGGTTAAATGCACTTGGTCGCAGCTTGTGCTGGCGCACCACAAGACACAAAATGGCCGCCGATCACCCCAGAAAAAAGTGACTGACAAACGGTCTGGGCAGCCTAAAAACAGTGAGCAATTGAGTATCAGCAGCTCAATGACCCACAGCTGCAGATCGATCACTGGATGGAGTCTTTTGGAGGAGTTAATCAGCCTAATCTCGCCCTACTGTCGCAGCTGCAACCTCTCCCTACGCTAATCAGAGCAGAGTGACCGGCGGCGCTATGTGACTCCAGCTTAAATAGAGGCTGGGTCACATGGTGCTCTGGCCAATCACAGCCATGCCAATAGTAGGCATGGCTGTGACGGCCTCTTGGGGCAAGTAGTATGACGCTTGTTGATTGGCTGCTTTGCAGCCTTTCAAAAAGCGCCAAGAAAGCGACGAACACCGAACCCGAACCCGGACTTTTACGAAAATGTCCGGGTTCGGGTCCGTATCACGGACACCCCAAAATTCGGTACGAACCCGAACTATACAGTTCGGGTTCGCTCATCCCTAGTCATGGGTCAAAGTTCTTCACAATGTAAAAGAATATGGCGGGAGAAAATTTCTCCATATGTTCGAATGTTCGGCGAATCGAAACGACTGCCGGGCGAACCGCAAGGCCATCTCTATTCCTCATCGCCCTCTACCTCCTCCTGCTCCTCCTCTCCTGTAACTTCTACAGAAAAAACAACCATATCTGTATACATTGCTTGTGCGTGAATTTCCTCCTCATCCTCCAGTTTAGCCCCAACAGGGCTCACGTGGCCATGAGATATAGGTGCAAAGTCTCCTGTGTCCTAGCCAGACATGCTTAGCAGCATCTGTTTCAGGACATGAAGCAGTGGAATGATGTTGTTTATCCCATACTCCTCATAACTGACAAATAAAATGGCCTCCTGAAAGGGCCTAAGCAAACGGCAGGTGTCATGCATGAGCTGCCACTGGCTAACGTCAAAGTTACACAGGGGAGCGCTCCTATCTGCCTGCATCATGAAGAAATTGTTTATGACTAGGGTTGAGCGAACCCGAACTGTAAAGTTAGGGTTTGTACCGAACTTTAGGGTTTTTGGACCCCGGGTTCGGTGTTCGGCGCTTTCTTGGCACTTTTTGAAAGGCTGCAGAGCAGCCAAACAACAAGCAGTTAACTGCCTGACCTTAGAAGCCATCACAGCCATGCCTACTAATGGCATGGCTGTGATTGGCCAGAGCAGCATGTGACCCAGCCTCTATATAAGCTTGAGTCACGTAGCGCTGCACGTCACTCTGCTTTTACAAGTGTAGGGAGAGGATGCTGCTGGACTTGTGATTACATTGAGAGCATAGGAGAGAATCTAACTCAGCGAACTACATAGAAATAGTTGTGTTGGTGCAGGACACAATCGTTTTACCCTGCCCTGAGCCCATTGATCAAAAAACAACAACTTTTATCCGTCTGTTAGTTGAGTGGGCGGCAGCGGCGGCGACCATTTTATGCATGCTCAGTGCACCAGCACTGCATCTGAGCTTTTGGGACATTGCAAATTACCATTTTTTTGGGCAAACTACAACATCTTGATTAGTCAGTGTGCAATTTAAGCTAGAAATACACCCATCATTTTCTGGGGTTTGAAAAACACATTTTTTTTCTTCAAAAAACAGTATTTTCCAGATCTGCAAGTGTTAAATTCAAGTTTAATATATACAGCTTTCATGTTCTGTTAGCAAAAAAAGACTTTTTTGGCAATCTACAACATCTGGATCAGTCAGTGTGCAATTTAAGCTAGAAATACACCCATCATTTTCTGGGGTTTGAAAAACACACTTTAAAAACAAAACAGTATTTTCCAGATCTGCAAGTGTTAAATTCAAGTTTAATATATACAGCTTTCATATTCTGTTACCAAAAAAACACTTTTTTTGGCAATATACAACATCTGGATTAGTCAGTGTGAAATTTGAGCTAGAAATTCACCCATCATTTTCTGGGGTTTGAAAAACATACTATTTTCTGACAAAAAAAACACTATTTTCAGGCCTTGCAGCATCAGTACGTCTGAAATTACAGGCTTATATACTGCTCGTTTGGGCACAAAAATTTTTGTTGGCAGCCTTTGATGCAGATGTCATTGTGAGATACACCCTTAATACATTTGGGTTACATTCAGAGATTTTAAATACCGCCATTAGCTGCACCAATATTGAATTCAGGCCTACACTGATTCAGGCCCTGTGAGATACTCCCTCTACATACAGGGGTTTGATTCAGGCATTTGAAATACAGCCATTTTGGGCATATTTTTTTTAAAATTGAGGCCTAGTCTGGTTCAGGCCGTGTGAGATACACCCACTACATACTGTCATTCTATTCTACTATTAATTAAACAACCATTTAGGGCAAAATCCTAAATTCGAAAAATATGAGGAGAGCGTCAAATAAGGGACGTGGCCCAGGTCATGGTGCTGCTGGTGAAGCTCCTGTTGCAGGGAGAGGACGTGGTCGATCTGTGCCAGCTACACGCACAAGTGAAACCCCTTCCTTTCAAGATTAGTACATGGGAGGACCATCGCAGCATGTCTCAGATGATGGCGAAACACAGGTGCCAACTGCTGGGGCTTTCGAAAGTGTGCAGACCGACAAGGAAGTCAGGGGTGAAGACTGGGTGGAAGATGATGTGGGGGACGATGAGCCCCTCGACCCCACATGGAATCAAGGTCATGCGAGTAACCTATGTAGTTCAGAGGAAGAGGCGGTAGTCGCACAGAGCCACCAGCACAGCAGAAGAGGGAGCAGGGTGCAAAAGCAGAGTGGCCATCCTCTAGACAGTACGCCTCCTACTGCCCACCGCAGCAAGGGACCAAGCACACCAAAGCCAGCTCCAAGGAGTTCCCTGGCGTGGCAGTTTTTCAGACAATGTGCTGACGACAAGACACAAGTGGTTTGCAACTGTTCAATCAGAGCCTGAAGCGAGGCATAAACGTTCTCAACCAGAGCACAACCTGCATGACCAGGCATTTAAGTGCAAAGCACGAGCTGCAGTGGAGTAGACACCTCAAAAACGAAGAAAGGTCTCTGGCTCCTCCTGCTTCCTCTTCTACTGCAGTCGCGGCCTCTTCATCCACCTCTGGAGTGACAGTGCCACCTGCCACCCGCAAACAGAGGATCTGCCAGCAACACCAACACCTGGGTCCCCAAGCATCTCCACAATGTCCCACAGAAGCGTTCAGCTCTCCATCTTCCAAAAGCTGGAGAGGAAGAGGAAGTACCCCTTTACCTACCCACGACCCCGAGCCATGAATGCCAGCATTTATAAATTACTGGCCTTTGAAATAATGTCATTCCGTCTGGTGGAGACGGATAGTTTTAAAGGCCTTATGGCGGTGGCTGTCCCACAGTACGTCGTGCCCAGCCACCACAACTTTTCAAGGTTACCATCCCTTCCCTGCACAACCAACTAGGGGACAAAATCAGGTGTGCACTGCGCAACGCCATCTGTGGCAAGGTGCACCTGACTACGTGGACCAGTAAGCACGGTCAGGGACGCTATATCTCCATAACAGCACACTGGGTAAATGCAGTGGCGGCTGGGCCTGAGACGGATAGCAGTTTGGCACATGTCCTTCCACCACCGAGGATTGCAGGGCGCTTCAGTTTGCCTCCTGTTGCTTCCTCCTCCTACTCTGCTTCCTTATCCTCTACCAGCTCCTCATCCGGTCAGCGTAACACCTTCACCACCAACTTCAGCACAGCCAGGGGTAAATGACAGCAGGCAGTTTAAAAACCTATCTGTTTGGGGGACAAACCCCACACCGCGCAGGAGCTGTGGACGGGCCTTGAACAACAGACCGATGAGTGGTTGGTGCCAGTCAGCCTCAAGCCCTGCCTGGTGGTGTGCGATAATGGGTGAAATCTCGTAGCAGCTCTGGGACAAGCTGGTTTGATGCACATCCCTTGACTGGTGCATGTGCTGAATTTGGTGGTGCAGAGATTTCTTAAAAATTACCCCGATATGTCATTGCTGCTGCATAAAGTGCGGGCCGTCTGTGCGCACTTTCCGCGTTCTCACCCTGCTGCTGCTCGCCTGTCAGTGCTGCAGCGTAACTTCGGCCTTCCCGCTCACCGCCTCATATGCGACGTGCCCACAATGTGGAACTCCACCTTGCACATGCTGGCCAGACTGTGCAAGCAGCAGCAGTCGATAGTGGAGTTTCAACTGCAGCACGCACGGGTGAGTCGCTCGGCGGAACAGCACCACTTCACCACCAATGAGTGGGTCTCTATGCGAGACCTGTGTTCCATGTTGCGCTGTTTCGAGTACTCCACCAACATGGCCAGTGCCGATAACGCCGTTCTCAGCGTTACTATCCTACTTCTATGCCTCCTTGAAAAAACGCTCCTGGTGATGATGGAAGAGGATTTGGCACAGGAGGAGGAGGAGGAGGAAGAGGGATCATTTTGTAGGGTTTCCGGCCATTCATTCCCATGTGGCTCCGAGGGTGGGTTCCTGTACCCACAAACCCAAGGTACACAATTGTCCAGCCAGGCCACAGTTCTGGAGAATGACGAGGTGGAGGATGAGGAGGAGGAGATGGAGGAGGAGGACCCATGCTCACAGCAGGGTGTCACCCAGACCAACTCATGGCCATCACTGGTGCGTGGATGGGGGGATACAGAGGACAAAGACGATACACCTCCCACAGAGGACAGCTTTTCGTTCCCTCTGGCCAGCCTGGCACACATGAGCGATTACATGCTGCAGTGTCTCCGCAACGACCGCCGAGTTGCTCACATTCTAACTTGTGCTGATTACTTGGTCGCCACGCTACTGGATCCCCATTACAAGGACAATGTACCGTCCTATATTCCGTCACTGGAGCATGATCGTAAGATGCGCAAGCACACGCTGGTAGACCCGCTGCTGGTGGCATTCCCACCTGACAGCGGGGGCACAGTGGAAGCACAAGGCGGAGGCAGTGGACGAGGAAGAGGTCGCCAATGCAGCTGGGGCACCGCCAGCACCTCAGAAGGCAGGGTTAGCATGGCCGAAATGTGGAAAAGCTTTGTCAGCACGCCACAACAACCAGCACCACCAGCTGATACTGAACGTCTTAGCGGGAGGCAGCATTTCAAAAACATGGTGGATAGTGTTGAGCGCGAATATTCGAATAGCGAATTTTTTTCGCGAATATCGGCACTTCGCTAATTCGCGAATATTTCGAATATAGTGCTATAAATTCGATATTTCGAATATTCTTTTTTTTTTTTTTTATTGTTATATTTTTTCCTTTCCCACTTCCCTAAAGTTGTTCTTACCTGTCCTTTGGATTCCTGGCTTCCTGGTTGCTCCAGTCAGTGCCCGTTGCCGCTTCTGCCGCCTTCCGTGCTCATGGAGCGTCCCCATCTCCATGGGAACGTCTCCATATACTAGAATGTACTGTCGGATTTGAGAATTACGTTGAAATCGCAACGTATATATTCGTTATATTCCACAAAACGAATATACGAATGTATTCGTCATATTCCACAAAACGAAGATAACGAAGTATTCTGCATCTCAGTTATATCTACCTATTCATCAACTTCGCTAATTCTAGCAATCATATAGGACAGTTGACTATAGAGACAGCTAAGTATAATTCGCTATGCGATTATATGACTGCTTTTTTTTTATATAAATAGAATAATTATAATACCTGATAATTATTATAATCTATTTATATAAAAAAGCAAAGTAATATAATCGCATAGCGAATTATACTTATCTGTCTCTATAGTAAACTGTCCTATATGATTGCTAGAATTAGCGAAGTTGATGAATAGGTAGATATAACTGAGATGCAGAATACTTCGTTATCTTCGTTTTGTGGAATAAAACGAATATATTCGTATATTCGTTTTGTGGAATATAACGAATATATTCGTCATATTCGCTAATTCTACCATTGAAGCCAACCATAGTAAAAAAATAAAAAATAAAAAATCTATTAATATAACACTAAATAAATAAAGCTGTGGTGCAACTACAACTCCCAGCATGCACACCTCCATGGCTGTTCTCAGGACTCCCAAAGAAGTGAATGGAGCATGCTGGGAGTCGTAGTTTGACAACAGCTGGAGTGCCGGAGGTTGCTGATCCCTGGAATATAGCATTACTAAGTTAAAATCGCAAATGCGATTATTTCGTGTTATATTAATCGCATTTGCAGTTTACTATAGAGACAGATAAGTATAATTCGCTATGCGATTATATTACTTTGCTTTTTTATATAAATAGATTATAATAATTATCAGGTATTATAATTATTCTATTTATATAAAAAAAAAGCAGTCATATAATCGCATAGCGAATTAAACTTAGCTGTCTCTATAGTAAACTTTCCTATATGATTGCTAGAATTAGCGAAGTTGATGAATAGGTAGCTAAAACGAAGATGCAGAATATCTTAGTTTTGTGGAATATGACGAATACATTCGTATATTCGTTTTGTGGAATATAACGAATATATTCGTCATATTCGCTAATTCTACCATTGAAGCCAACCATAGTAAAAAAAAAAAAAAAATCGCAAATGCGATTAAGGCTACTTTCACACTAGCGTTCGGGTTTCCGTTCGTGAGCTCCGTTTGAAGGAGCTCACGAGCGGACCCGAACGCAGCCGTCCAGCCCTGATGCAGTCTGAATGGAGGCGGATCCGCTCAGACTGCATCAGTCTGGCGGCGTTCAGCCTCCGCTCCGCTCGCCTCCGCACGGACAGGCGGACAGCTGAACGCTGCTTGCAGCGTTCGGGTGGCCGCCTGGCCGTTCGGAGGCGTGCGGATCCGTGCGGATCCGTCCAGACTTTCAATGTAAGTCAATGGGGACGGATCCGTTTGAAGATGCCACAATGTGGCTCAATCTTCAAGCGGATCCGTCCCCCATTGACTTTACATTGAAAGTCTGAACGGATCCGCGCAGGCTACTTTCGCACTTGCGCACTTGCGAATTTTTTTAAAGTTATTAATGCAGACGGATCCGTACTGAACGGAGCCTCCGTCTGCATTAATATGAGCGGATCCGTTCAGAACGGATCCGCCCGAACGCTAGTGTGAAAGTAGCCTAATATAACACGAAATAATCGCATTTTCAATTTCACCTTAGTAATGCTATATTCCAGGGATCAGCAACCTCCGGCACTCCAGCTGTTGTCAAACTACGACTCCCAGCATGCTCCATTCACTTCTTTGGGAGTCCTGAGAACAGCCATGGAGGTGTGCATGCTGGGAGTTGTAGTTGCACCACAGCTGGAGTGCCGAAGGTTGCTGATCCCTGCTATATTCCGTGCTCATGGAGCGTCCCCATCACCATGGTAACGTCTCCATATACTAGAATGTACTGTCGGATTTGAGAATTACGTTGAAATCGCAAATGCGATTATTTCGTGTTATATTAATCGCATTTGCGATTTCAATAGGAGAGTAGCCTTTAAGTTAAAAAAAAAAAAAATAATTAAAAAAATCGCATATGCGATTTTTTAAATCACATATTATTCACGATAACTAGAATAATGACGAATATTCGATTTCGACGAATATAAAACGAATATTCTATCGAATATTCGCGAATTTCGTCGAAATCGAATATGGCACCTGCCGCTCATCACTAATGGTGGAGCAGTATGTGTGCACACGCCTACACGTACTGAATGACGGGTCTGCCCCCTTCAACTTCTGGGTCTCCAAATTGGGCACATGGCCTGAGCTTGCCCTTTACGCCTTGGAGGTGCTGACGCAAAGATATATGCTGTGCCTTGGTGACAGGGGCCTAAATCTCTCAAAATCCTCTGTTCTATTGCTGGGTGACAAGAACCCCCTTTTGCCGTGAATGAAACACTGCTGTGCCTGGGTGACATGGGCCTCGTTCTCTCTAAATCCTCTGTTCTATTGCTGGGTGACATGAACCCCCTTTTGCAGTGAATGAACCCCTGCTGTGCCTGGGTGACAGGGGCCTAAATCTTTCAAAATCCTCTGTTCTATTGCTGGGTGACATGAACCCCCTTTTGCCGTGAATGAACCCCTGCTCTGTATTGCTGACAGGGAACTAAATTTAGTGAAAACATCTGTTACTGATCGGAAGATGCGCGACTACAAGCGCAGATGGCATTCCCACCTGACAGCGGGGGCACAGTGGAAGCACAAGGCGAAGGCAGAGGAGGAGGATGAGGTCGCCAACGCAGCTGGGGCACCGCCATCACCTGAGAAGGCAGGGTTAGCATGGCCAAAATGTGGAAAAGCTTTGTCAGCCTTGGAGGTGCTGACCTGCCCTGCAGCCAGTGTATAGTGTGAACGTGTGTTTAGCACGGCAGAGAGCATTATCACAGGCCGCAGCCAATGTGGACAAGCTTACGTTTATTCAAATGAACCAGGCACGGATCCCACAGGACTTGTCCGTACCTTGTGCAGAATAGACATTTATACCAGCCTCAACCATCCATTCTTGTACTCAAGTGCACTTATTCTTAGTTTTATTTTGTTATATGTCCCAATATTTTGGGAATTACCCCAATTTAAAAATAAAAAATAACACAAATCAGTGTTGGCTACCTATTCCTTCTTCACCGCCGCTTCCACCTACACTGCCACGTCAACCTACACCACCACATCCACGCATCCACCGCGTCCTAAACCTCCTAATCCTAGATCCAGATTGTTATTTAATATTTTTTCGAATTTTGCTATTTTAAGTCATTTCCCTATCCACATTTGTTTGCAGAACAGTTGCCAAGCTCTTAAGCACATTTTGATGCCTTTTGCAGCCCTCTAGCCCTTTCCAGGACTATTTTAGAGCCATTTTAGTGCCCCAAAGTTCAGGTCACTATTGACTTCAATGGGGTTTGGGGTCAAGTTCGGGTTAATTTCGGGTCCCGAACCCAAACTTTTTTTTCAAGTTCGGCCGAACTCGTCTAACCCGAACATCCAGGTGTCCGCTCAACTGTATTCGTAAGGTTTTTGTTTTTTGTATTTGAGTTTTGGTTTTAAAGGGAACCTGTCACCAGTTTTATGGTGTCCTGACTTAGGGCAGCATAAATAAGTGACTGATTCTCTTAGCAAAATGCTGGGTCACTTTCTTTAATTGACCCAGTCAATCTGCCAACATCTTGTATTAAAAAGCTCCAGCTGATAATGATGAGTCCTGAATATTCATGAGCTCCTGACTCTCCCCGCCCACCTGCTGCTGAATGACAGTTATTTTCCATATGAATCAGCAGCAGGTGGGCAGGGGAGTGGCTATAGCTCTGAATTAAATATACGCTGGACTCAATGACATCACGCTGGGCTCAAATCAGCTCATTAACATGCGGCCTGCGGCATCTTTGTGTGTATATTATGAGGTAACCATCTGTCACACCAGTAAGTGAATACATCTAAGGTACTTTTTAGTAGTTAATGATTGTATATAATTAGTTAGCTTATAATCAAATATCCACATGACAGATTCCCTTTAAGTTAACATTTACTTTTTACTGAATCTCAATGTATATAGCAAGAGTTCCTGAAACTGAAGTTTTCTACGTTGTTTTTTTCTCTCCTTTTTACAGGTTTTCTTTTACTAACCCATTTTATTTTTAGGTTTTTATTGTTGTAATCAAATTTTTTTTCTGTTTTTTTCCTTTTTCATATTTTGGCATCTTTTTTGGTTTTATTTTCAGCCATTTGTGTCTATTTTTGTTTAGGAATTTACGATGCACCATGTTAAATACAGCTTTTCTTTGTCCTGGTTTTAAGAATGATGAGAAAGGGGGGAAGTGGTGCAGAAAACAACAATCTTCAAATTTTTTACTAACCATTGTAACCTCTCAACTGTCAATTTTCTAACCTAGTAGGGAATTACGTTGAGAACCATCATGACTGCATTTTCTTTGATGGTACTTGGTACAGATTTTTTCAAAGAAGGTAAAAATCATGGCCGATCCATGGCCTGAATGTTCCGCTTTAACCCTTTATTCCATCAGGGACACCCCCAGGCAGCCCCACGGGTTATCACCCGATGTCCACCACCGGGTTTGGGAGTCTATCCCGGACTCAGACTCAATAACCAGTGTTCATTCTAGTCAACCAGGTGATTGGGTCGTGCTAAAGAAACATTTGAGGACGGGACTAGAGCCGAGATATCTTGGGCCATTCCAGGTGCTGCTGATGACGCCAACCTCTCTGAAGTTCGAGGGATGAGACAACTGGATCTACACCAGTCATTGCAAGAATCTAGGGCGGGAAACGCACCTTAAACTAGCAAGGGCTAGATGGCAATATGAGCTATAGGTTTAATATTAGCTCTGGCTCCTGCTCCTCGCTTGTTAATCCTGTATGGGTGTCCGGGCAGCTAGGCGGCCCGTAGATGTGGTAAAGGGCATAAGTTTGTGGGATCCTCCAGTTTTAAGGAAGGTATAACGGTCAACCTTACTAATGAAACCCCCGATCTCTTTAATAACACCCATAGACCAGATTATATCTGCTGGAAAGAAGGGTGTGACATTCAGACTCAGGGAGTGATCCCTCAGTCTATTCAGTTATTACTGGAGGCCCATGACCGTCAGAAGTTCTTGTGTGGAGTTGATGGGTCCGTATTTCCTAGGCGGATCAGCCCCTTATAAGGTAACTCCCCCTAATGCCAAAGGTTCATGTGTCCTGGTGAAGCTTGTCCCTGCATCTTACGTTGCAGCCGATTGGGAGGAACTGATGTGGTGGAAGGTGTTAAGAAAGTCAGGGAGAGCTGGAAGGGAGTTGTTTTCTACCTGGACGGGATGGGGAGTTGGACTTATGAAGCTATTGAACAATTTCTCGTCAATAGTGGATGAGATGTTCAATGAAACCGTTGAGGCAGTGAGAGAGATCACGAGAAACGTCAGTAGAGTGTCCAAAGGAGGGCTTCTGTGAATTAGATGACGGTTATGCCTGGCTAGCAGACACCATTGACAAGGGTCAGGCCCATACTGACAGGAGAAGGGCAGAGGCAGAGCTTTGACTAGTGAGGGTTGGAATCCATTTTAAAGCTTTGGGGGGTCTTGGGGCTCACTGGTTTTCCATTGAATCTGGGCTAAAGGAAATAGGACATGTACTTATGTTTTTTTGTTTCCATTCCTTCTATACGCCAGAGTGAGATGTTTCTGATGTCTAATCGACCGAGTTACTGAAGCCTGAACAGACAAGATGCCCTGAAGCCAAACCATGGATCAGATGCAGAAGATTCCAAACCAGCCGGCGACCAGCGCAAAACGCCACCTCCTGAGTCACCTCCCGAAGAAAAAAATCTCGAGTAAAGATTTGTTTTTAAGCTACGTGTCAAGATTGACTTTCTGTTTTCCGTCATCTGTTTTGTTTTATGGATTCAGGACTTTTCGTAGACAAGACAGTTTTTTTCAAAGAAGAAGATCGAGATTCATCGAGGGACACTGGGGAGCATATAACAAAGAGGACGGACTGTTGTGGAAATTTTATTAGGATGTGTTTTTAATATATTGTGTATTGTCATCATGTCTCTCAGTGTCAAGGTAAACCCTGTTTTATGTGGAGACATAGCTGCCGGGCGCAGAGGTCTCCGTCGGCGAATGGTCCATGTGCTATGCACTGGGCTGTGGGCCAGGGGAGACTGATGTGTTCAGCAGAGCAGTGTTTTCTTGGCGAATGTATGGACGCTGGCTAGGGCCCCCGCGCAAGACGCAGATTTATTGGGAGATGATTGTATACATGTGTTTGTTAGCTGGCTATGTTATTCTAAATGATGGTGGTTTCTCATCTTCCTGTATCATCACTTTCTGTATCCTTGTTACATAAAGTAAGTGGTCGGTTTACAGGCCGGCAGCTTCTCTATTAGTTACACCCTTTTGTGACTAAATAAAGGTGAACAGACTGGGCAGGAAAGGAGAGTGCTCAGCAAAACTCAACATGATAACACCGTTGAGTCTTGATGAAGAGATTTACCTTTCCTTACACAAAGTCTGATGCAAGCAAATTTCTACTTCAAATATTTCTATTACAGCACCTCTCTGTGTTTCACATACGTAGTGCTCCTCATTGTTAGCAAAAGTTCCATTTTTGTTTCATATGACAGGAGAACACTGTGCCAAAAGACAAAATCTCTCTCCTGGAAGTCACCTGCAAACATAACTTTGTTTAGTCAGTCTTCAAGTTTGAGCTTCTTACTTCCATGATGGCCTTTTTTGGTGTGGCACTGTCACAGATCTGTTTTTAAAAAAGAAAAAATCAGGGGTTCCTGGCTCAGCAATTATAATGAATGTGGTACTGAATATCTGTTCAAAATTTTCCAAAATGCTCTTTTCACTTCATTATTCCTCAAGCTGTAAATGAAAGGATTTAATAAAGGAGCAATGATGACATATAATATAGAAACATATTTTACGCTGGATGAATCGCCATTTTCTTGCCCCAAGTATGTGGTCATACATGTCCCGTAAATAATAAAAACAACAATCAAGTGTGAAGCACATGTGGAAAATGTCTTTGATCTGCTATCTACTGAGCTGAGATTTAATATCGATATAATGATACAAATGTAAGAGAAAACAATGAAAATAAATGGTAAGAATAGAACAAACAAGCTCCCAAAAAATATAGTTAATTTATAAAAGACAATGTCTCCACACATCAGCTTTAGAAGGACTACACTCTCACAAGCAAAATGATTGACCTGGTTTCCTCTACAGAATACATAAGGCTTAAAAATTGGAGGAACTACACTTATAATTATATTCCATGACCACATAATGACTGTGATGTATTTACATGTCCTCCAGCTCACGATGACGGTGTAATGTAAGGGAAAGCATATGGCGATATACCGGTCATACGCCATGACAGCCAATAACAGATACTCAGTACCCCCTAGAATCAAACCAAAGTACATTTGTGTCAGGCAGCCGGTCACCGAAATTTTTCTTTCTACAGAAAATACGTCAAACAGCAGTTTCAGAACGTAATTTGATGAGTAAAACATGTCAATAAAAGACAAATTACAGAGAAAATAATACATGGGTGTGTGCAACTGAGGGCTGGAGATAACAGTGCAAATCAGAAAACTGTTCCCTAAAATGGTCAATATATAAATAGGTAACAAACCAACGAACAATAAAATTCTCGTCTTCAGGGTGTGAGGAAAACCAATAAAAAAAAGTTCATCGAACAAGGTTTGGTTTCCAAAATCAAATGTAAAATATATATCTTCAGTCTTGTAACCCTGCAACATACATGAAGTTAAAAACGAATAACGTATATAAACCGCAACAAAAACATTCAATCAAAAAGTGCAAAATTTGACATCAAACTCAAAATGAAAAAGAACAAGTTCAAGTTGTGACTCGTCCTGTTCACCTTTGCATGCGGGAGTGTCGGAATTGTGAAATATATATATACAGTGGATATAAAAAGTATATACACCCCTGTTAAAATGTCAGGTTTCAGAACTTTTTCCACCTTTAACCCCTTCACGCAACATCACGTACATGTACGTGGGGGAATGTGGTGCCTCACCGCATCCCCATGTGCATGTACGTGATCGGCTTTCTCTGTCAGCGCAGGGAGCGATGCGCTGAAGGTTCAGTGAAGCCAGCATGCTGGGGTTGCTAGGAAACCAGAGACGCCGGCGGGAACTGCATCGGAGCTCTGACCTGCCCGCGATCACTGTGATTGGTCCAATACTGCAGAGGGACCAATCGCAGCGCATCGGGGCAGGTAAGGGGGGGGTTAGGGAGGGACTGTGTGCCTCTCCTTCTCTGATCGTCCCAATTCCTGTCAGGGAAGCGATCAGAGAAGGAGAGAGTGTGAAAAGCTGCTGTACATTAATACCTACCAGATCGAATTAACCCCTTTTGTGCCGAAAAGCTGCTTCTGTGCCCCAGTCAGTGACACAGATCAGTTCTGTGCCTCATCAACATCCTGTCATCTGTAGTCAGTTCTGTGCCTCATCCCCTGCTTCGTACATAATTAACCCCTAATTAACCCCTTCAGTACTGATTTGCCACTCTTCTGTGCCTGATTTGCCCCGTCAGTGAGATTAGTCCTGTCCAGTCCTGTCATCGTCACCTCATCCAGACACCTGTCACTACTGTACGTCTGTTAAGACAACTGTCTGCCCGTCAAGACACCTGTCACTCCAGCCTGTCCGTCCATCAAGACACCTGTCCGTCCATTAAGACACCTGTCATTCCTGCCTGTCGGTCCATCAAGATAGCTGTCAGTCCAGCCTGTTCATCCGTCAAGGCACCTGTCACTCCAGTCTGTCCATCCATCAAGACACCTGTCACTCCAGTTTGTCCGTTCAATAAAGACACCTGTCACTCCAGCCTGTCAGTCCATCAAGACACCTGTCAGTCCAGCCTATTCGTCCGTCAAGACACCTGTCACTCCAGCCTGTCCATCAATCAAGACACCTGTGACTCTAGTTTGTCCATTCAATAAAGACACCTGTCACTCCAGCCTGGCCGTTCATCAAGACATCTGTCCGTCCATTAAGACACCTGTCACTCCAGCCTGTCCGTCCATCAAGACACCTGTCAGTCCAGCCTGTTCATCCGTCAAGACACCTGTCACTCCAGTCTGTCCATCCATCCAGACACCTGTCACTCCAGCATATTCATCTGTCAAGACACCTGTCACTCCAGCCTGTCCGTCCATTAAGAAACCTGTGACTCCAGTTTGTCTGTTCAGTAAAGACACATATCACTCCAGTCTGCCCGTCCATCAAGACACCTGTCACTAAAGTTTGCCCGTTCAATAAAGACACCTGTGACTCCAGTTTGTCCATTCAATAAAGACACCTGTGACTCCAGTCTGTCTGTCAATCAAGACACCTGTGACTCCAGTTTGTACGTTCAATAAAGACACCTGTCACTCCAGTTTGTCCGTCCATCAAGACACCTGTCAGTCCAGTCTGTCAGTTCAATAAAGACACCTGTCACTCCAACCTGTCCGTCCATCAAGACACCTGTCAGTCTAGTCTGTCCGTCCATCAAGATACCTGTGACTCCAGTTTGTCTGTTCAATAAAGACACCTGTCACACTAGCCTGCCCATCCATCAAGACACCTGTGACTCCAGTCTGTCCGTCAATCAAGACACCTGTCACTAAAGTTTGTCCGTTCAATAAAGACACCTTTCACTCCAGCCTGTCCATCCATCAAGACTCCTGTCAGTCTAGTCTGTCCATTCAATAAAGACACCTGTCATTCCAGCCTGTCTGACCATCAAGACACCTGTCAGTCCAGTCTGTCTGTTCAATAAAGACACCTATTACTCTAGCCTGTCCGCCCATCAAGACACCTGTCAGTCCAGTCTGTCCGTTCATCAAGACACCTGTGACTCCAGTTTGTCCATTCAATAAAGACACCCGTCACACTAGCCTGTCTGTCCGTCAAGTCACCTGTCACACAATCACAAGTTACATTAAAAATTTGAAAAAATAACCGTCAATAGGTGTGCCATCCTCTTGTGTGTATATACTCGTCTCCTGTATTTGAGTGGCACCATTCTGTAAAATATAAGTCTCTTATGCCCCATGTGGATTTGTGCCACCTAATACTGTAAAATAATACATTAATTAACCCCTTTTCTGACCCAGTAAGGATATTGGCACTACTCTGTGCCCCATACTAGACCCCTGGCTCGTCGCCAGCCATCTGTGCTACCTGTGACACCTGTCAATAATTTCCAAGTGACTCTGCGAGTTTTTATCCTAAAGGATATATAGTATTTTAGTCTGCTGTTCTATTTAAAAAAAAAAAAAGACAAAAAAAATCTATGTTAGTTTAGAGTTTAAAACGACTAAACGGCTTTTCACTGCCGAAGAGGCATATGCCGTGCTTTTTGAGGACACTGACTCCAACAGTGGAGATGAAGTGACATTTTTTGTTTCATCTTCCTCAGATGATTCATCTAATGATGAACCCCCTCGTAGGCGTCCTAGGGGTAGTGCGCAGTCGCAGCCCCATACAAGTGACTCTTCATGGATCCCTGCAGAAAACTATGTGCCCCAGGTGCCTGAATGTACAGCCACTCCAGGCATCAATGTAGATACAACAGGTTTCAGTGAAATGAATTTTTTTCCAATTATTCTTCACTGATGACCTAATTAACTTGATGGTGGAACAAACAAATATATATGAAGAACAATAATTGCCTCCCATCCAGACAGTTATCTCTCAAGGCCCCGCAAAAGGACCCCTACTAACACGACTGAAATGCAAAAATGCAAAGGTTTTGTGGACTTCTCCTAAGCATGGGCATTATAAAAAAAACAACAATACGTTCGCATTGGAACAAAGATATTTCATATCACACCCCTCTTCACTGTCTTGTCATGCCCTGGGCCCGTTTCGAAGCTCTTCTAAAATTAGGCCAGTGGTTGACCACTACAATTCCAAATTTGGTCAAGTATATACCCCCCAAAAATGTCTCTCAGTGGATGAATCATTGGTCCACTTCAAAGGCCGATTACATTTCTGCCAGTACCTGCCCAATAAAAGGTCTAGGTATGGTGTGAAGTTGTATAAGGCCTGTGAAAGTGTATCCGGGTATACACTGCGCTTTCGTATTTACGAGGGAAAAGATTCAAAAATTGAGCCACCCGATTGTCCCCCGGTTCTGGGTATAAGTGGGAAGATAGTATGGAATTTAATCCACTCCCTGCTGGACCACGGATACATCTGTATTTGGACAACTTTTACAATAGTGTCCCTCTCCTGAAGTTCCTTGCTGCCAGAGGCATAGGCACATGTGGCACAATTAGAAGAAATCAAAAAGGGCTCCCTAAATCCTTTATAGATCAGACAGTGCGTTGTGGGGAAAGCAGGGCTGTTTGCTCAGAAAATTTGATGCTGCTAAAATACAAGGACAAACTGGATGTTCTTGTGTTGACTACCATCCATGCAGATCAGTCCACCCCAGTCCCAGTCTGAGGAACCACAGAGCAGAACATCAAGCCTGTGTGTATCCAGGATTTCAACAAGTTCATGGGTGGAGTGGATCTTTCAGACCAGGTACTATAGCCCTACAGTGCCTAAAGAAAATCTAAGGTGTGGTACAAAAAATTAGCTGTGTACCTAACCCAAGTGTCGCTATATAATGCCTTTGTAATCCACAGAACAGCTGGTCATGGGGGGACCTTCTTGGAATTTCAGGATAAAATAATTAAAAAAATGATTTTTGGCGTTCAGGAAGGAGAGAGGGCAGTTTTTCATCCGGCAGTGCTTCTGGGGATATCAAGAATAATACGTAGGCATCATTTCCCTGGAGTACTTCCCCCCACAGAAAAAAAAGGCGACCCCAAAAAAAGTGTAGAGGTTGCTCGGTTAAAGGGATTAGGAAAGACACCACTTACTACTGTCAGACCTGCCCCTCTAAACCGAGCCTCTGCATTGGAGAGTGCTTTCAAATTTATCACACCTCCACTGATACCCATTAAGTCCATTTCACTAATTTCCTAATTAATCCATGTCAAGACATTTTCAGTTAAGCATTTTTCCATTTGGCAATCCAATAATAGCTTAAAAACTTAAAAATTCCCATTATACCCCTAGATGAATACATTAAAAGGTGTAATTTTATTAAATGAGGCATTTCTTCAATTTCCTTTTATGTTCTGGCACCCATAGAGCCATGTTTTTGTGGTTTTCACTGTTGGGGTGCCTCAGGGTGTCTTCAAATGCTTCATGGTGCTTTAAATTATTCCAGCAAAATCTGCCTTCCAAAAGCCACACAGTGTTCCTCCCATTCTGAGCCCCGCTGTGTGCTCATACAGCACTTTACAACCACATATGGGGTGTTGACGTACTCAGGAGAACGTGGGTAACAGATTATGGGGTGCATTTTCTCCTGATACCCCTTGTTAAAATGAAAAATTTGGGCCTAAAGCAAGATATTCTTGTAAAATATGACTTTTTCATTTTCACTGCCAAGTCCTTCTAAATTCTATGAAACGGCTATTGGGCCAAAGTGCTCAGTGCACCCCTTGAATGCCTTGGGTGGTGTATTTTCCATAATGGGGTCACTTTTGGGGGTTCTTTCACTGTTGGGGTGCCTCAGGGTGTCTTCAAATGCGACATGGTGCCTGAAAATTATTCCATCGAAATCTGCCTTCCAAAAGCCACACGGTGTTCCTCCCATTCTGAGCCCTGCTGTGTGCTCATACAGCACTTTACAGCCACATATGGGGTGTTGATGTATTCAGGAGAAAATGGGTAACAGATTATGGGGTGCATTTTCTCCTGATACCCCTTATTAAAATGAAAAATTTGGGCCTGAAGCGAGATATTCTTCAAAAGATGAAATTTTTCATTTTCATTTTCACTGCCAAGTCTTTCTAAATTCTATGAAACGGCTATTGGGCCAAAGTGCTCAGTGCACCCCTTGAAAAATTCATTGGGGGTGTATTTTCCATAATGGAGTCACATTTGGGGTTTTTTCACTGTTGGGGTTCCTCAGGGTGTCCTTAATTGCTTCATGGTGCCTGAAAATTATTCCAGCAAAATCTGCCTTCCAAAAGCCACACAGTGTTCCTCTCATTCTGAGCCCTGCTGTGTCCCCATATAGAACTTTATGGGGTGTTTCTGTAAACTTAGGATTCAAGGTAACAAATATTGAGGTGTATTTTGCTGTTAACTCATGCTGGGTTGCAGGAGAAATGGATCTAAATGGAAAAATCTGCAAAAAAAGTTAAATTTTAAAAATTCCCCTCCATTTTCCATTAATTCTGGTGGAATACTTAAAGGGTTAAAAACGTTTGTAAAATCAATTTTGAATATCTTGAGGGGTGTAGTTTGTAAAATGGGATCATTTTTTGGTGGTTTCTATTATATAAGCCTCACAAAGTGACTTCAGACATGAACTGGTCCTTAAAAAGTGGGTTTTGGAAATGTTCTGAAAATTTTTAAAATTTGTTTTTAAACTTCTAAGCCTTCTAACATCCCAAAAAAATAAAATAACATTTACAAAATGATGCAAACATGAAGTAGACATATGGTAAATGTAAAGTAATAACTATTTTGTAAGTTACCACTGTCTGTCAGAGAAATTCTAATTTAGAAAATTGATAATTTTTCAAAATTTTCTGTAAATTTTGGAATCTTTTATAAATAAAGGTGAAACATATTTACTCAAATTTACCACTAACATGAAGTACAATATGTCACGAGAAAACAATCTCAGAATCGCTTATATAAGTAAAAGCGTTCCAGAGTTATTACCACATAAAGTGAAACATGTCAGATTTGCTAAATGTGGCTTGGTCCTTATGGTAAAAACTAGCTTGGTCTTGAAGGGGTTAATGTGACCTATAAACTGTACAACTCAATTGAAAAACAAAATTAAATCTTTTAGGTAGAGGGAAAAAAATATATAAAAATAAAATAATATGGTTCCATAGGTGTGCACACCCTTAACCACCTCCCGACCGCCTAACGCAGAGATGCGTCCTGCGGGCGGCTGGGTAATTCCTCCTTCACGCAGTGACAAAATTTTATAATTTTTTTAGCACTTCACGATCACTACACAAGCGCTGCGGCGATAAAAAAAAAACAGTTTTGATATTTTTTATCAATCGCAGCGGCTTCCTGTACTTCGCTAGCCTCCCATTTGTAAGACAAGCTTGCTTTTTTTCTTGGGTAGTCTCAGGGAATACCCCCTAAATTTAGTTGACCAAATGGCAAGGAAGGGGTTTTCTTCTGAAGAGGTCTACAGGCTTCTGACCCAGTCGGAAAAAAAATCTAAGGAGAATAGCAGAAACTCCTAATGCTGGCCATACATGTACTGATTGCGGAGACCCTCAAATGCCAGGGCAGTACAAACACCCCACAAATGACCCCATTTTGGAAAGAAGACATCCCAAAGTATTCGCTGAGGGGCATATTGAGTCCATGAAAGATTGAACTTTTTTTTCACAAGTTAGCGGAAAGGGAGACTTTGTGAGAAAAAAACAAAAAAAATCAATTTCCACTAACTTGTGCCAGAAAAAAAAACTTCTATGAACTCGCCATGCACCCCACGGAATACCTTGGGGTGTCTTCTTTCCAAAATGGGGTCACATTTGGGGTATTTATACTGCCCTGGCATTTTAGGGACCCTAAAGCGTGAGAAGAAGTCTGGAATCCAAATGCCTAAAAATGCCCTCTTAAAAGGTACTCATTTGAATTTGGGCCCCTTTGCGCACCTAGGTTGCAAAAAAGTGTCACACATGTGGTATCTCCGTACTCAGGAGAAGTAGGGCAATGTGGTTTGGGGTGTATTTTTACATATACCCATGCTGGGTGTGATAAATATCTCTGTCAAATGACAACTTTGTATAAAAAAAATGGGAAAAGTTGTCTTTTAGAGAGATATTTCTCTCACCCAGCATGGGTATATGTAAAAATACACCCCAAAACACATTGCCCTACTTCTCCTGAGTACGGCGATACCACATGAGTGACATTTTTTTGCAGCCTAGGTGTGCAAAGGGGCCCAAATTCCAATGAGTACTTTTAGGATCTCACAGGGCATTTTTACGCATTTGGATTGCAAACTACTTCTCACGCTTTAGGGCCCCTAAAATGCAAGGGCAGTATAAATACCCCACAAGTGACCCCATTTTAGAAAGAAGACACCGCAAGGTATTCCGTGAGTGGCATGGTGAGTTCATGTAAAATTTTATTTTTTTGTCACAAGTTAGTGGAATATGAGACTTTGTAAGAAAAAAAAAATTTCATTTCCGCTAACTTGTGACATAAAATAAAAACTTCCATGAACTCACTATGTCCATCAGTGAATACCTTAGGGTGTCTACTTTCCGAAATGGGATCAATTGGGGGATGTTTCTACTGTCTGGGCATTGTAGAACCTCAGGAAACATGACAGGTGCTCAGAAAGTCAAAGTGCGTAAATACATTTTTAATTGAGGCCTAGTGTGGGTCAGGGCGTGTGAGATACACCCTATAAATACAGGGGTTATATTCAGGTATTTGAAATACCGCCATTTGGTGCACAAATCTTTAGTTGAGGCCTAGTGTGGGTCAGGGCGTGTGAGATACACCCTGAATATACAGTGGTTATATTCTTCTATTAATAAAACACCCTTTTTTAGGCAAAATACACAATATCTCCGCCCTTGCAGCATCAAGACGTTTGAAATTCCAGGGTTATATACTGCTGTCATATTCAGTTATTAAAAAAACACCCGTTTTGGCAAAAAAAAAGTTTATTTGGCAGCCTTTGCTGCAGATGTCATCTCTTAGTTACGCTGAGAACGGCGTTACATTTTCGGGTGAAATTCACAAATTTTTGGGTGTGAAGTACCACTGCTATCCCTAGTAGACAGGTTAAAAAATAAATAAATTGTCAGTTACATTTTCCGGTGAAATTCACCAATTTTTGGGTGTGATGTACCACTGCTATACCTAGTAGACCGAAAAAAAAATTAAAATAATTGTCAGTTACATTTTCTGGTGAAATTCACCAATTTTTGGGTGTGATGTACCACTGCTATACCTATTAGAACGGTAAAAAATAAAATAAAAATTGTCAGTTACATTTTCCAGTGAAATTCACAAATTTTTGGGTGTGATGTATCACTGCCACACCTAGTAGACATTACACAATATCTTGGGTTGACATTATACAATTTTAGACGTGAATAAACCCCTGCTCTACATAGGTGACAGGAAATAAAAGTTCCGAAATTGTTCTTTAATTGATGCGCTCAACCTCCTTTGATTCAATGCTTAAACTTTAACAAGTTGTACCACATTTGCGCTTCAATACTTTGTCCCACATTTCCACTTTACTCTTTTGGCCCACATTCTGGCTTCTGTAATTTGTACCACATTTGCGCTTTAACAGCTTTTCCCACATTTCGGCTTTACTCTTTTGGCCCACTTTTGAGCTTCTGTAATTTGTACCACATTTGCGCTTTAACAGCTTTTCCCACATTTCTGCTTTACTCTTTTGACCCACATTTGGGCTTCTGTTTTTTGTCCAAAATTTTTGCCTGAATAATTTTTCCCATAATTCCCCTTAACTCTTCTGGCCCACATTTGGGCTTCTGCAATTTGTCCCACATTTGCGATTTAACAGCATTTCCCACATTTCCGCTCGATCCCAAAAGTTTTTTATACATTTATCTACCTTAAATTTGGTCTTTTTTTCTCACGCTCCCTCTCCGGCATGGAACCCTGATTCGCCGATAACCGTGATCAACATGTTAAGTTTAGAAGAGAACATCGAAAGTTAATAGAGAATATATCGAAATGGATGGTGGATGTCACTGGGGCACCTCTACATAGGTGACAGGAACATAAACTTAAAAAAATCGTCAATTACATTGTCAGGTGACATTTTTAAAATTTTGCCAGATAGAAACCCCTGCTCTGCATAGTTGACAGGGAATAAAATTTAATAAATTGTTCAGTAATTAATGCGCGACACATCCTTTCATTCAATGCTTAAACTTTAAAAAGTTGTCACACTTTTATGCTTTAATAATTTGTCCCATAATTCAACTCTATAATTTTAAATTTGAAAAAATGAATCCTCCTTTGGATGTGGTCTCTCTTTCTCACGCTCCTTCTCCGGTGTGGAACCCTGATTCCCCGCCACCCGTGATTACCATGGTAGGCACAGAAAAGAACATCGAAAGTTGATAGAGCAGATATTACATTGGATTGTGAACATCACAGGGACGTGCGACATGGTGGGGCAGTAAGTTTGCACACGCCTACACGTACTGACTGACAGGGGTCAGCCCCTGCAACTTCTGAGTCTCCAAATTGGGCACATGGCCTGAGCTTGCCCTTTAGGCCTTGGAGGTGCTGGCATGCCCTGCAACCAGTGTATTGTCTGAACGTGTGTTTAGCACGACTGCAGGGGGTTATCACAGGATATATTTCGCAATGTTTTGGGGTGTACCCTAATTTGAAAAAATATAAACAAATTTAAAACCAAAAACCAGTGTAGGCTACCTCCTCCTCCACCGCCGCTTCCACCTACGCCGCCACATCCACCACCTCCTCAACCTCCTACTCCATATGGACCTTGTCCTCCTAGATCAAGATTATTATTTTAAATTTTTATGTATTTTATGTTATTTAAAGTCATTTTCCTATCTACATTTGTTTGCAGAGCACTTGCTATGTTCTTAACCACCTTTTGATGCCATTTGCAGCCCTCTAGCCCTTTCCATTACATTTTTACAGCCATATTAGTGCTCAAAAGTTCGGGTCCCTATTGACTTCAATGCGGTTCGGGTCAAGTTCAGGTCCCGAACTCGTATTTTTTTCCAAAGTTCGGCCGAACCCGTCGAACCCGAACATCTAAAAGATTTTAGTTTGTTTTTCAATTGAGTGGTACAGTTTATAGGTCACATTAAAGGTGGAAAAAGTTCTGAACTGATTTATCTTTGTCTAACTTTTTTTACAGCACAGAAACCTGACATTTTACCAGGGGTTTTTAGATTTTTTATATTCATATATATATATATATATACATTTATAGTATTTTCTACATTTAATGGGGCTGTCTAGTAGTGATGAGCGGCAGGGGCAATATTCGAATTCGCGATATTTCGCGAATATTTGGGCGAATATTCGCCATATATTCAAGAATTCGCGAATTCGTAATCTCCAGGCATTATTTTCTTGATTGCGAAAACTTTTCATAAAATTTGCATACAATTTTTCGCATAAAAATTTGCATGAACTGGTATTTTAAAAACAAATCGAATATTCACAATTACGAATATAATTAGCGATATTCTAAATATTCGCGAATTCTCGAAGTGCCGATATTCGCGATTAAAATTTGCAATTCGAATATTCGTGATCAACACTACTGTCTAGTTGTCTTTATGAAGAAGGAGACCAAGGGATACTACTATGATGACCTCACTAAAGCATATCATAAAGGCTTGATAATACTCATTTGTTCAATATATTTGAACATTAAGATGCAACCACCCATTCTTGTAGGGCCTTCTAGGAATATTTTCTTGCACACAGTTTTGTATGGTATTAGTTTTGCAAAGAGCTTTTTGTTCTGATACCAGTTCATAATGAAAGAACTCCATAAAATCAAAGTGGCAGGAGGAAAATAGTAAAGTAAAAAGGTTAGGGAGAAGCTAAGAGAAAGGAGATAGAATACGATGCAATACACTGCCTAGAACTGGAGACATGTTTTCCTCAGTTTAAAAAAAAAATCCTGGAGAGTTTGAAAGCAAAACAGGTTGACACTGTAGTATAAAGCTAACGTTAGATGAATGCCACCTGAAACCCATCAATTATAGCTGAAACAGCTAAGCATTTGGTGTGTACGGGTACGTCAGAGAAAGATAATGATCAAGCAGTTGGATTTCAGTTGTCCAAACCTTTTTGTTGTTGAGGAGATAAGCCGGATGAAGCCAATGAAAGAAAAATAGGTGATAAAATAAATATCTCACTTGTCTTTGAAGAAAAAAAATGTAAACTCTGTCGCTCTACAACATAATTTAGTTTCTGTAGATTTTATTCATGATATAAAATCTCCTGGACACTAGATCCCACTGTAGGGTGGAATAATTGTATTATGATAAGAGTGTGACATAGGACATACCATCTCTTTGCCTGACATCTTCAGGGTCTCCTTTTTGCTATTAAGAATTTTGTCAATATTTATAAGAAGAAAACAAAACCCTTGGGATTAATCTCAATCTTTGTTGTCATTATAATATATTGATTTTTCTTTTTAATTTCCGACTATGAATTATTTCCTCCCTGCAGGATAGGAAAGTCTCAGAGACGCAATCGAAGCATTAACCTCTGCATGACCACCTCATGCTTTATTTGGTTAATTTCCTTGAGCCTCCTTTGCATAGAAAAAAGAGTGACAGGCGTCACTCTTAGAATCACTTCACATTTCACTCATTTGGGCAGTTACGAGGCCAGTTTCTCATTTTTTCATCCTTCTGACAGATCAGAAGAAAGGTAAAATACATGGTGATTAGTGTTGATTGAGCATGCTCGGCAGAACACCAGTTCGGCTCGAGCATCTCGATACTCAGCACATGGCGGTATTGGGCCGAATACCGCATGTGTTCAAGCTCAATGCTCGAGTTTCCTCCCCGCACATTTGTTGGCTGCTACACAGCAAATAAACATGCAGGTAATTACTGCCCTCACTGTAAAGCCGTAGCCATGTTGGTTACTGGCATTACAGTGATTGGCTGGCCCGGAACGCCTCATCTACCTGATGACACGTGTTCAGTTCAGTGTTAGTCAGGGAGAGCTTTGCTGAAGAAGGGAAAGATAGTGTAGGGACTACACTATTTTTCAATTAAAAAACTTGTCAGAGACCGAAAAGTCCTTTTAAGGACTATTGTTGTGTGTGGCAGCAGGAATATATATTTTTAGCGCAGCCTGCACTAAATTGCTAAAACTTTACAGACCCAAAAGTCCTTTTAAGGACTATTGTGTGTGGCAGCAATATCTGCAGCAATCTATTGTGTGTGATGCATCCTGCGCTAAATAGCGTGCAATAGTTAGGCTGCTGCAGACAGCAACATTTTCTGCGCTACATCTCCTGTGTAACGTGTGCGTATCCCAAAGATATCTGTGACATCCAGTGTACTTTTTCCATATATGGTGTCCGCTGCGAACAGTGACATTAGCTGCGCTACATCTCCTGTGTAAAGTGTGCACATCCAAAAAATATCAGTGAAATCCAGTGTACTTTTTCCGTAGACGGTGTCTGCTGCGGACAGTGACATTAGCTGCGCCACATCTCCTGTGTAACGTTTCCACATCCCAAATACCTGTGACATTCCATGTATTTTTTTTATTAGCCGCTGGTGACTTCAGCAACATTACCTGCAGTATTTCTCCAGTGTAATGCTTCCACATCCCAAATACCTGTGACATTCCCTGTCATTTTTTATTAGCCACTGCTGACATCAGTGACATTATCTGCAGTATATCTCCTGTGTGACGTTTCCACATCCAAATACCTTTTTTAATTTTTTTGCACATACACTTACAAATCCTATGCTACTGTACGTAAGACATACTTTCAAGCATATATAACATGTAATATGAAGAAGGCGAACAGTAAGGGACAGGGAAGTGGCCGTGATGCTGATGGTGCACGCAGAGGCCGTGGCCCTGGGCTTGTTGAAGCTGTGCCTGCTGCCAGAGCACAGGGAAAAAAAATCACCCACGATACCTAGCTTCATGTCCCAGTTTGCAGGGTGGCCCAGGACAATTCTCTCAAAGTCAGACCAGTGCGACCAGGTGGTCAGATGGATTGCAGCAGATAATGCTTCCAGTCTTTTAAGCACTACCCTGTCTTCCACCAAGTCCAGTCTCAGTAGCCAAGAGTGTGGTCAACACAATCCTCACCCTGATTCTTCTTCCTCCCACCATGGAGAGACTTGCCAAACAAGTGATCCAACACTCGGATATTCCGAGGAGCTCTTTTCAGCACGATTCCTTCATTTGGGCCTCTCGACAAGCCCGCTTGAAGAGGGACATGAGATCTTGTGCCCTGATTACAAAACTCTTAAGCATCCACAGTCAGAAGAAGATTACGGTGGGGAATGACAATTAGTGTTTCACAAGGTGGATGATGTTGACGAGACACAGTTGCCAATAAGTCAACGGCAATTAATGTCTCAAGAGGTTGATGATGAGGATGAGACACAGTTTTCAATAACTGAGGTTGTTGTTAGGTCAACAACTCAAGTGGATGAGCAGAGTGAGGAAGTGGAAGAGGATGTGGTGGACGATTAAGTCACTGACCCAACCTGGGAAGGTGGCAAGCCGAGCAAGGACAGCAGTACAGAGGGGGAGTGATCTGCAGCACTGCAACAAGCTGGAAGAGGCAGTGGAGTGGCAAAAGTGAGAAGGAGGGCCACACCAAACAGGCCCACAACTGTTCCCCATAGCACCCCCTTGTGGCAATCCCCCTTGCCAAGGGCTAGGCGCTTTTTAGAGGAAAGTGCAGACAAGAAACGAATTGCAATTTGCAACCTGTGCCATATAAAAATAAGCAAAGGACCTAAGAATATTAGTGAACAGCAAACTAAGCTGTAGAAACCAGTGTCAGGCAGCTGATGCCAATGCCAATAAGATAATGAGTTGCATCAAAAGGGGCATAGATGCCAGTGATGAGAACATAGTCCTGACACTTTATAAATCACTAGTCAGACCACACATGGAGTACTGTGTACAGTTTTGGGCTCCTGTGAAAAAGGCCGACATATCAGAACTGGAGAAGCAATGGGTGGACTACAGTACCCTGAAAGATTATCAAAATTAGGGTTATTCACTTTAGAAAAAAGACGACTGAGGGGAGATCTAATTACTATGTATAAATAGATCAGGGGTCAGTACAGAGATCTCTCCCATCATCTATTTATCCCCAGGACTGTGACTGTGACGAGGGAACATTCTCTGCATCTGGAGGATAGAAGGTTTGTACACAAACATAGAAGATGATTCTTTACGGTAAGAGCAGTGAGACTATGGAACTCTCTGCCTGAGGAGGTGGTGATGGTGAGTACAATAAAAGAGTTCAGGAGGGCCCTGGATGTATTTCTTGAGTGTAATAATATTACAGGTTATAGTTACTAGAGATGGGTTATTGATCCAGGGAGTTATTCTGATTGGAATCTTTTTCCCCTAAAGTGGGGAAAATTAGCTTCTACCTCACAGGAGTTTTTTTTGCCTTCCTCTGGATCGACTTGCAGGATAACAGGCTTAACTGGAGGGATGTTATTATTCAGCCTTATAAACTATGTTACTATATTACTAAGTCTGTAGAAATATGCAACAGGTTTTTGGGAAAAAGTGTGCAATTGCACAATGTCCAGTGCAACTATGATGCTTAAAACATCCTCAGCAAGTAAATTTGTGAGAACAGAGACACTTGTGCTGCCGTCAGATATTTCTCTGAGGCTGATGTATTCACCTAGATTGCCACTGCCTGGTAATAGGATTGTCCAACCTACTCTCACCGATAATGAATGGCTGATTGTTATAAATATTTGTAGAATACCGGCGCTGGCACAGAGAGGGTAGGGTAACAAGTAATACATATATATAGGACACTAATTATAAAGTCTCTACCTGTATCTGATAGATGATCGTTCCGTGATGTGGTGTGATCCCGTTATTCCAAAAAGCGCTGTGTAGATCTAATAGGACGCTTCTTGCTCTAACTCACACCGCGCTGCCCCGGGCCGGTAGCTAGCGCACACGTGGAGGAGCCTGCAGGGATGAGTTCAGGAGCATCTTCGTGTGACATCACAACTTCGATCTGGGTGCCTCCAAGAGACAAATTTCCATCCAACGCGTTTCTGAACCTACAAATTCCTTCGCCAGGGATGATTTCATGGAACAAGTCCTGGGGGTTAAATAGGTTTCCCATTCCCATAATCATTCTTGCAATGAATAATGGTGTGCCTCTATGCTTTTTGAGCAGATACTGCAGGAATGATTATGTGAATGGGAAACCTATTTAACCCCCAGGACTTGTTCCATGAATCATCCCTGATGAAGGAACCCGTGGATGGAAATTTGTCCCTTGGAGGCACCCAGAGCAAAGTTGCGACGTCACACTAAGACGCTCCTGAACTCATCCCTGCAGGCTCCTCCATGTGTGCGCTAGCTACCGGCCAGGGCAGCGCGCAAGGTGTGAGTTAGAGCAAGAAGCGTCCTATTAAATATACACAGCGCTTTTTGGAATAACGGGATCACACCACATCACGGAATGATCATTTATCAGATACAGGTAGAGACTTTATAATTAGTGTTCTATATATATGTATTACTTGTAACCCTCCCCTACCCTCTCTGTGCCAGCGCCAGTATTCTACAAATATTTATAATCCTCAGCAAGTAGATTTGTGAGTGTGTGTGTGTGTGTGTGGGGGGGGGGGGGGGTAACATAATTTGGGCTGCTAGCTGGCTCCTGCTGATGCGCAGTGTAGCAGAATCCTTATGTATGTGAACAGCTTCAGCCCTGTAAAAGACACAAAATACACTAATTCACTCTACTCTGTCCCTAGAGCTAAAATTGTTCTATCAAGTAATTTAATCGACTTTACTATATACATCTTCCCAATCTCTAACACTGTCCCTGTAAGAGCCTAAATTCAGTCTTGTTTGTCTAATTGCTGTGTCTGTGATAGACATGCCCTATCACTCTGCTTTGGAACTTATACAGAAAACAATACTGTCCCTCCTGATTGGCTGTGAGACTGACTATGGGCAAGTTCACCGGCCAGGTCCCCACCCAGGGTCATGTGATCTTCCATTTTCATCTTCCCTGCCCTGTTTTCTTACATGCATGCAGCCGCTTGAAGTGGCTGTGCATATGCCTTGCCATCCACTCAGTTCATTTCGGGGGGCTACACGGTTCAGGGCCCACACTCTCTTGATCGATGGGGGCCCCAGAAGAAGCACACCCCCACCGACCTAATAGTTATCCTCTGCATCCTTTGAATTTAATGGAGGCTGCTGTGGATCTCAGTGAATGTGGTATTTAGTGTTAGGTTCCCGTCTTAAAGAGATCGCCTTGACGCCGGCAGATGGGCCCAAATAATTTTGTACAAAAGTATTTGCCAAGAATCTCACATTTACAACATAGCATTAGTATTTTATATAGTGAGTTTGGCATTATTATATGTACTTATTTTATTGTTTGCGTTTGTAGAGTGCTGTTTATCCATTACTTTTGTATTTTCAGCCATGGCGACGTGCACCTGCACATTGGGATCTGCTGACTGATCCCCAGTTTTTCTTGCAGTTTGCATTGGAGGTGTGGCTGACTCCATGTCATGGTCTTACCTTCTCACTGTTCTCCTTCGTTTGACATGTGCTGGCGGCCATCTTGGTTTCTGGGTTTCTTGTAGCCTCCCACCCTGCGGCTTCTCCTTCCCACTGGGAGGAGCTGGATGCCCAGCTCATATATATAGGAGGTCTGTGGCTTCAGTTCCTTGCTTGGTCCTCCTGTGTTCACATGCTTCTAAGACTGCTGCTGCTTCTGGTTCCTGATCCTGGCCTCGTCTGACTACCCCGTTGGTTCCTGATCCTGGCTTCGTCTGACTACCCTGCTGGTTCCTGATCCTGGCTTCGTCTGACTACCCTGCTGGTTCCTGATCCAGGCTTCGTCTGACTACCCTTCTGGTTCCTGACCTCTGTCTACGCAAGACCCTGCTTCGGTTTAGCCATCCGTTTGGACTTTTGCTTACAGCTTGCTTTTCAATAAAGCCTTCTTATTTCCACTTATCTCTGTTGCACGTCTGGTTCATGGTTCCATGACATTAGGACCAAGCCATGAATTTTGACGGTACAGGGCCATCCTCGCTACCTACGCTGGTTGCCAGACTTGATCAGCAGGATCACCTGTTGGGTCGGTTCGCTGTGGCGTTGCAAACCCTGCTTGAACGCACGGCTCATTTCGCTTCCGTTGCCGATGGGTCGGTTGTCGCTCCTGGGCCCGCTCCTACTGCCGCTCCGGTTGTTGCTCCAGAGTCTACCCCGACACCTGTTGCTGCGCCTGTGGTGTCTCGGGGTATGACCGGTTCTGCCCCCCTTCCACAGCGCTTTGGGGGAGAGCCAACTCAGTGCCGAGGTTTCCTTAACCAGGTGGGCATTTATTTCGAGTTGCTGCCACATGCCTTTCCTACTGAGAGATGAAAAGTTGGGCTTCTTGATCTCGCTGCTCTCGGACAAGGCCTTGGCCTGGGCCAGCCCTTTATGGGAGAACAACAATCCGGTGGTTGCCGAGTTTTCCGGTTTTGTTGCTTCTCTTCGGAAGGTATTCGATGTGCCGGCTCGTGCTGCCTCTGCTGCGAAGCTCCTTATGTCCATCAGACAGGGTTCACGATCCGTAGCTGAATACGCCATTGAGTTTCGTACCCTGGCAGCAGAGGTGGGCTGGAATAATGAGGCTCTGGTCGCTGCTTTCTCTCATGGTCTCTCGGATGCCTTGAAGGATGAGGTTGCAGCTAAGGACCTACCAGTGGAGCTCGAGTCTCTTATTTCTTTCCTGATTTTGATTGACACCAGACTCAGGGAGAGACCTTCCTTTAAGGAGAGCCTGCGGAGGCCTTCTAACAGATTGGCGCCTACGTTTGCTGTCCCACCCGTGCCTCCCTCTCCTCCCACGCCTCCTGGGGATGACTTGTCTGGGGGTGAACCCATGCAGCTGGGGTTTGCTCGCCTGTCCGAGGGGGAGAGGGTACTCCGGAGACGCGAGGGCCGATGCATGTACTGTGGTCTCGGTGGGCATTTTCGGTTGGCATGTCCGAACCGTCCGGGAAACGCTCGCACCTGAGATCCTGTCGGGGGCAGATCTTGGGTGGAGTCTCCTCGTCCCCGGTTTCCCGTGTTGACAAACCACTAATCACTGTTGTCCTCTCCTGGGTCGGGGGCTCGGTGACGACCCAGGCGTTGGTGGACTCTGGTGCTGGTGGTTTGTTCATTGATAGTGTGTTCGCTGCCGCCAATTCCATTCCTCTGCAGCCTCGAGGTTCCCCACTGGCTCTTGAGGCGATAGACGGCAGACCCCTTCTGCTGCCACACGTGACTCATGAGACCCTTCCAGTGGGGATAGCCATTGGTGCCGTTCACAGAGAGTCGGTCTGTCTCCAGGTGATTTCGTCTCCACACTACTCGGTGGTCTTGGGGTACCCCTGGCTCCAGAAGCATAATCCGACTTTCGATTGGAGATCGGCCGAGATCCTCTCGTGGTCACCGCAGTGTGGGGCTAGTTGCATCCATGGGCCTGTCAAGTTGCTGTGTACTTCCTCGGACTCTCTGTTGCCTCCTGAATACGAAGAGTACCGGGATGTATTCGATAAGGTGCGCACGGTTGCCCTACCTCCGCACCGCCCATACGATTGTGCCATAGAGTTACAATCTGGTGCCGTTCCTCCTCGTGGCAAAGTCTACCCACTGTCGGTAGCGGAGAATGAGGCCATGGAGGAGTACGTGAGGGAGGCGCTTTCACGCGGACACATTCGCAAATCCTCGTCCCCGGCAGGGGCTGGATTTTTCTTTGTGAAAAAGAAGGGCGGTGAGTTGAGGCCTTGTATCGATTACAGGGGTCTCAATCGCATCACGATCAAGAACGCTTACCCGATACCCTTGATTTCCGAGCTGTTCGATCGCCTCAAAGGGGCCACGGTCTTTACCAAACTCGACCTGAGGGCGGCATATAACCTGGTAAGGATCAAGGCGGGCGATGAGTGGAAGACCGCGTTTAACACCAGGACCGGTCATTATGAATCCTTGGTTATGCCCTTTGGGTTGTGCAATGCGCCCGCAGTCTTCCAGGAATTCATCAACGATGTTTTCCGTGACCTGTTGCAGCAGTGTGTGGTGGTCTATTTGGATGACATCTTGGTATATTCTGAATCCATGGAGGCCCACATTATGGATGTCAGACGAGTGTTGCAACGGTTACGAGAGAACAGGCTGTTCGGTAAGCTTGAGAAATGCGAGTTTCACCGATCCCAGGTAACCTTCTTAGGTTACATCATTTCCGCTGAGGGGTTCTCCATGGATCCTGAGAAGGTTTCGGCTGTCTTACAGTGGCCCCAGCCCAGTGGTCTCCGTGCCCTGCAGCGCTTTTTGGGCTTCGCCAATTATTATCGGAAGTTCATCAGGGACTTTTCTATGCTAGCCAAGCCTCTCACGGATCTGACCAGGAAGGGCAGTAATTTCCAGGTCTGGCCGCTCGAGGCCATCCGAGCTTTTGAGGCTCTAAAGTCCGCCTTTGTGTCGGCTCCGATTCTGTCGCATCCCAACCCTGGGTTGCCCTTTGTCCTCGAGGTGGACGCGTCTGAGACGGGAGTAGGCGCCCTTCTGTCTCAGCGTAGGACACCCGAGGGTCCTCTGCTTCCCTGTGGGTTTTACTCCCGGAAACTGTCTTCCGCGAAGTGCAACTATCAGATTGGTGACAGGGAGTTATTGGCCATCGTGCAGGCCCTTAAAGAATGGAGGCACTTGCTCGAGGGTTCGGTGGTTCCGGTTCTCATCCTGACGGACCACAAGAATCTGACCTACCTTTCTGAGGCCAAGAGATTGACACCACGTCAGGCCAGATGGGCTCTGTTCTTGTCACGTTTTAATTACGTGGTCTCCTACCTACCCGGTTCCAAGAACATCAGAGCGGATGCCTTATCACGCCAGTACTCCGAGCTGTCCGGGGAGGAGTCGATTCCGACTTCGGTCATACCTCCGAATCAGATCCTGGCCGCCATTCGCACCAGCCTGACCTCTCCCCTGAGTGAGCAGATTTTGGCGGCTCAATCTGGTGCTCCCTCTGGGAGACCCAACGGCAGGTGTTTTGTGCCTGAGGAGTTGCGCACTCGGTTGTTGCGAACCTACCATAACTCCAAGGCCGCGGGGCATCCTGGAAAGAATCAGCTGTCCTGGGCTGTTTCACGTCTGTTCTGGTGGCCTTCTCTACGTTCCGACATCGCCGCATATGTAGCGGCATGCTCCGTTTGTGCCCAGAGTAAGTCCCCTCGGCACCTTCCGTTGGGCCTTTTGCAACCCATAGCCACCGGGGAGCGCCCATGGTCATACCTGGGGATGGATTTCATTGTGGACCTCCCTGCATCCCGAGGCCATACGGTCATTCTCATGATTGTGGATCGGTTTTCCAAAATGTGCCACTGTGTTCCTCTCAAGAAGTTACCCTCTGCACAAGAGTTGGCCACGATTTTCGCCAGGGAGGTCTTCCGGTTGCACGGTTTGCCCAAGGAGATTGTGTCGGATCGGGGGAGTCAGTTTGTGTCCAGGTTCTGGCGCGCCTTTTGCTCCCAGTTGGGGATTCATCTCTCTTTCTCCTCGGCCTACCACCCTCAGTCCAATGGGGCCGCAGAACGATCCAATCAGGCCTTGGAGCAATTCCTTTGTTGCTATGTCTCCGATCACCAAGACAATTGGGTTGACCTCCTGCCTTGGGCTGAGTTTGCCAGGAACACGGCGGTGAACTCTTCCTCTGGGACGTCTCCCTTCATGGCTAATTATGGGTTCCAACCTGCCGTGTTACCGGAGGTATTCTCTCCCCAGGATATTCCGGCTGTGGAGGATCACCTTTCCGTCCTACGTGCTTCTTGGGTACAGATCCAGAGGTCCCTTGAGGTCTCTGCGCAGCGCCAGAAACTCCAGGCTGATCGCAGACGAGCGCCCGCTCCTTCCTACCAGGTCGGAGACCGTGTATGGTTGTCCACCCGCAACCTCAACCTTCGAGTGCCCACTCCCAAGCTGGCGGCTCGCTTTGTTGGTCCCTTCCGAGTGCTTCGCAGGGTAAACCCGGTAGCCTATGCCCTTGCGCTTCCTCCTGGCATGCGGATCTCCAACGTGTTTCATGTCTCCCTGTTGAAGCCGTTGGTGTGTAATCGTTTCACTTCCTCGGTTCCTCGGCCCCGTCCGGTCCAAGTGGGCAATCGTGAGGAATATGAAGTGAGCAATATCCTGGACTCACGCCTGGTCCGCGGTCGGTTGCAGTTTTTGGTCCATTGGCGTGGTTATGGTCCAGAGGAGCGTTCCTGGGTTCCCTCCGCAGATGTCCATGCTCCTGCTTTGCTCCGAGCCTTCCACGCACGCTTCCCTCAGAGACCGTTCCTTACTCCGCGGAGGAGGGGCCCTTGAGGGGGAGGTACTGTCATGGTCTTACCTTCTCACTGTTCTCCTTCGTTTGACATGTGCTGGCGGCCATCTTGGTTTCTGGGTTTCTTGTAGCCTCCCACCCTGCGGCTTCTCCTTCCCACTGGGAGGAGCTGGATGCCCAGCTCATATATATAGGAGGTCTGTGGCTTCAGTTCCTTGCTTGGTCCTCCTGTGTTCACATGCTTCTAAGACTGCTGCTGCTTCTGGTTCCTGATCCTGGCCTCGTCTGACTACCCCGTTGGTTCCTGATCCTGGCTTCGTCTGACTACCCTGCTGGTTCCTGATCCTGGCTTCGTCTGACTACCCTGCTGGTTCCTGATCCAGGCTTCGTCTGACTACCCTTCTGGTTCCTGACCTCTGTCTACGCAAGACCCTGCTTCGGTTTAGCCATCCGTTTGGACTTTTGCTTACAGCTTGCTTTTCAATAAAGCCTTCTTATTTCCACTTATCTCTGTTGCACGTCTGGTTCATGGTTCCATGACATTAGGACCAAGCCATGAATTTTGACGGTACAGGGCCATCCTCGCTACCTACGCTGGTTGCCAGACTTGATCAGCAGGATCACCTGTTGGGTCGGTTCGCTGTGGCGTTGCAAACCCTGCTTGAACGCACGGCTCATTTCGCTTCCGTTGCCGATGGGTCGGTTGTCGCTCCTGGGCCCGCTCCTACTGCCGCTCCGGTTGTTGCGCCAGAGTCTACCCCGACACCTGTTGCTGCGCCTGTGGTGTCTCGGGGTATGACCGGTTCTGCCCCCCTTCCACAGCGCTTTGGGGGAGAGCCAACTCAGTGCCGAGGTTTCCTTAACCAGGTGGGCATTTATTTCGAGTTGCTGCCACATGCCTTTCCTACTGAGAGATGAAAAGTTGGGCTTCTTGATCTCGCTGCTCTCGGACAAGGCCTTGGCCTGGGCCAGCCCTTTATGGGAGAACAACAATCCGGTGGTTGCCGAGTTTTCCGGTTTTGTTGCTTCTCTTCGGAAGGTATTCGATGTGCCGGCTCGTGCTGCCTCTGCTGCGAAGCTCCTTATGTCCATCAGACAGGGTTCACGATCCGTAGCTGAATACGCCATTGAGTTTCGTACCCTGGCAGCAGAGGTGGGCTGGAATAATGAGGCTCTGGTCGCTGCTTTCTCTCATGGTCTCTCGGATGCCTTGAAGGATGAGGTTGCAGCTAAGGACCTACCAGTGGAGCTCGAGTCTCTTATTTCTTTCCTGATTTTGATTGACACCAGACTCAGGGAGAGACCTTCCTTTAAGGAGAGCCTGCGGAGGCCTTCTAACAGATTGGCGCCTACGTTTGCTGTCCCACCCGTGCCTCCCTCTCCTCCCACGCCTCCTGGGGATGACTTGTCTGGGGGTGAACCCATGCAGCTGGGGTTTGCTCGCCTGTCCGAGGGGGAGAGGGTACTCCGGAGACGCGAGGGCCGATGCATGTACTGTGGTCTCGGTGGGCATTTTCGGTTGGCATGTCCGAACCGTCCGGGAAACGCTCGCACCTGAGATCCTGTCGGGGGCAGATCTTGGGTGGAGTCTCCTCGTCCCCGGTTTCCCGTGTTGACAAACCACTAATCACTGTTGTCCTCTCCTGGGTCGGGGGCTCGGTGACGACCCAGGCGTTGGTGGACTCTGGTGCTGGTGGTTTGTTCATTGATAGTGTGTTCGCTGCCGCCAATTCCATTCCTCTGCAGCCTCGAGGTTCCCCACTGGCTCTTGAGGCGATAGACGGCAGACCCCTTCTGCTGCCACACGTGACTCATGAGACCCTTCCAGTGGGGATAGCCATTGGTGCCGTTCACAGAGAGTCGGTCTGTCTCCAGGTGATTTCGTCTCCACACTACTCGGTGGTCTTGGGGTACCCCTGGCTCCAGAAGCATAATCCGACTTTCGATTGGAGATCGGCCGAGATCCTCTCGTGGTCACCGCAGTGTGGGGCTAGTTGCATCCATGGGCCTGTCAAGTTGCTGTGTACTTCCTCGGACTCTCTGTTGCCTCCTGAATACGAAGAGTACCGGGATGTATTCGATAAGGTGCGCACGGTTGCCCTACCTCCGCACCGCCCATACGATTGTGCCATAGAGTTACAATCTGGTGCCGTTCCTCCTCGTGGCAAAGTCTACCCACTGTCGGTAGCGGAGAATGAGGCCATGGAGGAGTACGTGAGGGAGGCGCTTTCACGCGGACACATTCGCAAATCCTCGTCCCCGGCAGGGGCTGGATTTTTCTTTGTGAAAAAGAAGGGCGGTGAGTTGAGGCCTTGTATCGATTACAGGGGTCTCAATCGCATCACGATCAAGAACGCTTACCCGATACCCTTGATTTCCGAGCTGTTCGATCGCCTCAAAGGGGCCACGGTCTTTACCAAACTCGACCTGAGGGCGGCATATAACCTGGTAAGGATCAAGGCGGGCGATGAGTGGAAGACCGCGTTTAACACCAAGACCGGTCATTATGAATCCTTGGTTATGCCCTTTGGGTTGTGCAATGCGCCCGCAGTCTTCCAGGAATTCATCAACGATGTTTTCCGTGACCTGTTGCAGCAGTGTGTGGTGGTCTATTTGGATGACATCTTGGTATATTCTGAATCCATGGAGGCCCACATTATGGATGTCAGACGAGTGTTGCAACGGTTACGAGAGAACAGGCTGTTCGGTAAGCTTGAGAAATGCGAGTTTCACCGATCCCAGGTAACCTTCTTAGGTTACATCATTTCCGCTGAGGGGTTCTCCATGGATCCTGAGAAGGTTTCGGCTGTCTTACAGTGGCCCCAGCCCAGTGGTCTCCGTGCCCTGCAGCGCTTTTTGGGCTTCGCCAATTATTATCGGAAGTTCATCAGGGACTTTTCTATGCTAGCCAAGCCTCTCACGGATCTGACCAGGAAGGGCAGTAATTTCCAGGTCTGGCCGCTCGAGGCCATCCGAGCTTTTGAGGCTCTAAAGTCCGCCTTTGTGTCGGCTCCGATTCTGTCGCATCCCAACCCTGGGTTGCCCTTTGTCCTCGAGGTGGACGCGTCTGAGACGGGAGTAGGCGCCCTTCTGTCTCAGCGTAGGACACCCGAGGGTCCTCTGCTTCCCTGTGGGTTTTACTCCCGGAAACTGTCTTCCGCGAAGTGCAACTATCAGATTGGTGACAGGGAGTTATTGGCCATCGTGCAGGCCCTTAAAGAATGGAGGCACTTGCTCGAGGGTTCGGTGGTTCCGGTTCTCATCCTGACGGACCACAAGAATCTGACCTACCTTTCTGAGGCCAAGAGATTGACACCACGTCAGGCCAGATGGGCTCTGTTCTTGTCACGTTTTAATTACGTGGTCTCCTACCTACCCGGTTCCAAGAACATCAGAGCGGATGCCTTATCACGCCAGTACTCCGAGCTGTCCGGGGAGGAGTCGATTCCGACTTCGGTCATACCTCCGAATCAGATCCTGGCCGCCATTCGCACCAGCCTGACCTCTCCCCTGAGTGAGCAGATTTTGGCGGCTCAATCTGGTGCTCCCTCTGGGAGACCCAACGGCAGGTGTTTTGTGCCTGAGGAGTTGCGCACTCGGTTGTTGCGAACCTACCATAACTCCAAGGCCGCGGGGCATCCTGGAAAGAATCAGCTGTCCTGGGCTGTTTCACGTCTGTTCTGGTGGCCTTCTCTACGTTCCGACATCGCCGCATATGTAGCGGCATGCTCCGTTTGTGCCCAGAGTAAGTCCCCTCGGCACCTTCCGTTGGGCCTTTTGCAACCCATAGCCACCGGGGAGCGCCCATGGTCATACCTGGGGATGGATTTCATTGTGGACCTCCCTGCATCCCGAGGCCATACGGTCATTCTCATGATTGTGGATCGGTTTTCCAAAATGTGCCACTGTGTTCCTCTCAAGAAGTTACCCTCTGCACAAGAGTTGGCCACGATTTTCGCCAGGGAGGTCTTCCGGTTGCACGGTTTGCCCAAGGAGATTGTGTCGGATCGGGGGAGTCAGTTTGTGTCCAGGTTCTGGCGCGCCTTTTGCTCCCAGTTGGGGATTCATCTCTCTTTCTCCTCGGCCTACCACCCTCAGTCCAATGGGGCCGCAGAACGATCCAATCAGGCCTTGGAGCAATTCCTTCGTTGCTATGTCTCCGATCACCAAGACAATTGGGTTGACCTCCTGCCTTGGGCTGAGTTTGCCAGGAACACGGCGGTGAACTCTTCCTCTGGGACGTCTCCCTTCATGGCTAATTATGGGTTCCAACCTGCCGTGTTACCGGAGGTATTCTCTCCCCAGGATATTCCGGCTGTGGAGGATCACCTTTCCGTCCTACGTGCTTCTTGGGTACAGATCCAGAGGTCCCTTGAGGTCTCTGCGCAGCGCCAGAAACTCCAGGCTGATCGCAGACGAGCGCCCGCTCCTTCCTACCAGGTCGGAGACCGTGTATGGTTGTCCACCCGCAACCTCAACCTTCGAGTGCCCACTCCCAAGCTGGCGGCTCGCTTTGTTGGTCCCTTCCGAGTGCTTCGCAGGGTAAACCCGGTAGCCTATGCCCTTGCGCTTCCTCCTGGCATGCGGATCTCCAACGTGTTTCATGTCTCCCTGTTGAAGCCAGTTGGTGTGTAATCGTTTCACTTCCTCGGTTCCTCGGCCCCGTCCGGTCCAAGTGGGCAATCGTGAGGAATATGAAGGTGAGCAATATCCTGGACTCACGCCTGGTCCGCGGTCGGTTGCAGTTTTTGGTCCATTGGCGTGGTTATGGTCCAGAGGAGCGTTCCTGGGTTCCCTCCGCAGATGTCCATGCTCCTGCTTTGCTCCGAGCCTTCCACGCACGCTTCCCTCAGAGAACCGTTCCTTACTCCGCGGAGGAGGGGCCCTTGAGGGGGAGGTACTGTCATGGTCTTACCTTCTCACTGTTCTCCTTCGTTTGACATGTGCTGGCGGCCATCTTGGTTTCTGGGTTTCTTGTAGCCTCCCACCCTGCGGCTTCTCCTTCCCACTGGGAGGAGCTGGATGCCCAGCTCATATATATAGGAGGTCTGTGGCTTCAGTTCCTTGCTTGGTCCTCCTGTGTTCACATGCTTCTAAGACTGCTGCTGCTTCTGGTTCCTGATCCTGGCCTCGTCTGACTACCCCGTTGGTTCCTGATCCTGGCTTCGTCTGACTACCCTGCTGGTTCCTGATCCTGGCTTCCTCTGACTACCCTGCTGGTTCCTGATCCAGGCTTCGTCTGACTACCCTTCTGGTTCCTGACCTCTGTCTACGCAAGACCCTGCTTCGGTTTAGCCATCCGTTTGGACTTTTGCTTACAGCTTGCTTTTCAATAAAGCCTTCTAATTTCCACTTATCTCTGTTGCACGTCTGGTTCATGGTTCCATGACACTCCATTACATTGGTCGTGCAAGTATAAACCTATTTCCTGCTCTCCCTACTTTTATTGGAGGCCAGTTGGCACCAGGAGAGGTAGGATACGGAGTGGGCTCAGCATTTTTGTGGAACCTGCATTCCCCGAACATATCAGAGGTCAGTGAGGCACCATCATATTGTGGGGCGGAATGCATGTGGAGCCTGCATTCCCAAAAAGTAGTGGAGGCCTTTTTGGCACCATAAGAGGTACAATGTAGAGTGGGCTCAGCATGCATGTGGAACCTGCACCCTCTGAATTTAATGGAGGCTGCTGTGGCACTCAGTGAATGTGATATTTAGTGTTAGGTTCCCATCTTAAAGAGATCGCCTTGACGGTGACAGACGGGCCTAAATAATTTTGTACAAAGGTATTTGTCAAGAATCTCACATTTACAACATAACTGTCACGACCAGAGGATGTGTATCCTCTGGGTCAGCTTATAGTGGACTAGGAATTAGCCCAATATTGCTTACTGCTGACTCCCAGAGTCAGGACTCTGCCGTTTATACCAGTCACCCAAAAAGCAGCTAACTGCAGGAGTGTATACAGAGTCCAACAAAGGCAGAGTAACGGAACAGATTATCTTTACTGGAAAAAGGTAGACAAAAGTCATTTAAAACAAAAGCAAAACAAAGTTCTAAAAAATACAGTATACTGGGTCAGACGGACTTGGAGTCAGGCAGTGCAAGGTCAGAGGTCCAGATGACCTTACAGATGACAGCAGGCAGATTCGTAGTCAGGCAATGCAGGGGTCAATAGTCCATGTAATCCAAGTAGCAGATGGCAGGCAGAATTGTAGTCAGGCAATGCAGCTGTCAATGCTGGAGGCAGACAGGCAGGGAAGGTCATGGTTAATTGGCAAAAGTCCAGTACACAGCATGGCAGAGCAGCAGGAAGCTTCAGCAGAGGTTAACATGTATAACAACCATGCTTAGGCACTTCATGGTCAGTGAAGCTGCCCTAAATACAAGTAACCCAACCCCCAGGGGAGCAGTGGCGTCGCCAGGGGGGGGGGCAGAGGGGGCCACGGCCCCCCTACATCATGCTGGGCCCCCCCATGTGCCCCCCCCAACTAAAATGCGCCCCCCCCCACCAAAGTGAGCAGCCGCAGGGCACAGGGAGATGAGCGCTTCCATTGCGCTCATCTCCTTACTACTGCCTGTGCCAGCGGCGGTGCAGGGGAGGGAGAGGCGTGTCCCTTCCCCTTGCTCTGATAGGCTGCAGGCACTAGGCCGGCAGCCTATCAGAGGCCGGCACAGGTGGCGCGATGTCGTCATCACGCCGCCTGAGCCATACAGCGTGGGACACAGACCAGAAGAGGCCTGCATCGCATCGCTGACACTGAGGTAAGTATAAGTGTTCTTTTTTTTTTTTTTTTTTACAATAGTGATACTGAAGGGGGGGGACGGGGGACTTACTTAATAATGGCACATGATGGGGGGGACTTAATAATGGCACATGATGGGGGGGACTTAATAATGGCACATGATGGGGGGGGACTTAATAATGACACATGATGGGGGGGACTTAATAATGGCACATGATGGGGGGACTTAATAATGGCACATGATGGGGGGGGACTTAATAATGGCACATGATGGGGGGGACTTAATAATGGCACATGATGGGGGGGACTTAATAATGGCACATGATGGGGGGGGACTTAATAATGGCACATGATGGGGGGGACTTAATAATGGCACATGATGGGGGGGGACTTAATAATGACACATGATGGGGGGGGGACTTAATAATGGCACATGATGGGGGGGACTTAATAATGGCACATGATGGGGGGGACTTAATAATGGCACATGATGGGGGGGACTTAATAATGGCACGTAATGGGGGGCTTATTACTGGCACGTAATGGGGGCTTATTACTGGCACGTAATGGGGGGATTATTACTGGCACATTATTGGTGGTCACTATAGGGGCATCTACTGAGGCAACACAAAGAAGGGGTGTTTTATATGGGGGGCTCTGTACAGTAGCATTTTATACTGGGACACATTATGGTGGGTACTATGGGGAAGGGGGAGAGGAGTACTATGGAGTCATCTACGGGGGCACTAAGAAGGGGTAATTTATACTTGCAAAATTATGGGGGACACTGAGGGCATCTACTGGGGCATTTTATACTGGTACATTATGGGGGGCACTAGGAGGAAGGGGGAAGAGGAGCACTATGGGGGCATTTACTTGGGGCACTATATAGGGGTATTTTATACTGGCACATTATGGGGACATTAGCTCAACTGGGGGCATTACAAGGGGGTATTTTTGCACTGTCACATTAAAAGGAGAATTATTTCTACTTGGGGGGACATTATGGTGGGCTTTATTACTCCTCCATGGTATGACCCCCTAGTAGCAGCACCAGCCTCTCCCTGCTCTGCTATCCCTCTGCCCCTTCTCCAAATCCTTATTATGAAATCTTTCTTATTAGGATAAAACACAACATCAGGTCCGCCGAGCCCCCGGCCAAAGTGTGGAAGTGGCGTCCGAGATCCCCAAGGGCCTAGCCAAGTAATTGTGAGTGTTCATGTGAAATATGTTTATGTTATAGACATATAGCCTACACTGTGCCCCACAATATACAGTATACCTCTACACTGTGCCCCACAATATACAGTATACCTCTACACTGTGCCACACAATATACAGTATACCTCTACACTGTGCCACACAATATACAGTATACCTCTACACTGTGCCACACAATATACAGTATACCTCTACACTGTGCCACACAATATAAAGTATACCTCTACACTGTGACCCACAATATACAGTATACCTCTACACTGTGCCACACAATATACAGTATACCTCTACACTGTGCCACACAATATACAGTATACCTCTACACTGTGCCACACAATATACAGTATACCTCTACACTGTGCCACACAATATACAGTATACCTCTACACTGTGCCACACAGTATACCTCTACACTGTGCCACACAGTATACCTCTACACTGTGCCACACAGTATACCTCTACACTGTGCCACACAGTATACCTCTACACTGTGCCACACAGTATACCTCTACACTGTGCCACACAGTATACCTCTACACTGTGCCACACAGTATACAGTATACCTCTACACTGTGCCACACAGTATACCGTATACCTCTACACTGTGCCCCACGATATACAGTATACCTCTACACTGTGCCCCACGATATACAGTATACCTCTACACTGTGCCCCACAATATACAGTATACCTCTACACTGTGCCCCACGATATACAGTATACCGCTACACTGTGCCCCACGATATACAGTATACCTCTACACTGTGACCCACGATATACAGTATACCGCTACACTGTGCCACACAATATTCAGTATACCTCTACACTGTGCCACACAATATACAGTATACCGCTACACTGTGCCCCACGATATACAGTATACCGCTACACTGTGGAGTCTGTTCTATAAGCACCCTTGTTCTGTGGCGGCAGACAGAAAATAATCTGGAAGTGCCTCTCCCGAGACCAGGCTCTGGATCCGCCACTGGTCTGGACCGCTCACAGGAGTGTACATTTCTTCTAAACTGTAATCCGTATCCTCTGACCTGCAGAAATCAGCGCTTGCTCGATAACAACTAACAGGCAGGACCTGTGGGCTGTAGCCTGGCCCTGTTACCGAAGCTAGCCGAGTGGTGTAAGGTTAAGGTACTAGTAGAGATGAGCGGCTGCTGAATCCTGATTTAAAGTTAAAGTTACTGCAGGATATGGATTACGGTTTAGAAATGTCAAATTTACACTCCTGTGAGAGGCGGGGAGGGAGATCTGTGGATGACACTGTTATGGAGGGGGAAATGGGGATGACACTGTCATGGGGTGGATCTGTGGATGACACAAATAGCATAAGATGCTATACACGGTATGTGGCATCCACAGATCCCCCTCTCTATAAAAGTGTCATCCACAGATCCCCCCCATAGCAGTGTCATCCACAGATCCCCCCTCTCTATAAAAGTGTCATCCACAGACAGCTGGACTTTTCTTCTCTGTTGCGGTTTTAGGTATTGGGTAAAGTATCGCAGCATTTCTAAGCGTACTTGTGTAAATGTATCGTTGTTATAGCTGCCCCCCTACTTTTGTCCTGGCCCCCAGTGTGCCCCCCCAAAATTTGAAAGCTAGAGACGCCACTGCAGGGGAGACAATAATCAGGAAACGTGCTCTCCTCTCCTATAACAAAGGGAGAGGTGCACGCGCATGCAGTACTCCCCCCCCCCCCCTTATGCCCCCTCCTCCAAACAGCCGACTTGGAGAGACATTTCTTCAGTAAGAGAGGGGCATGAATATTATCCGCAGATTCCCAAGACCTCTCACCAGGCCCGTAGTCCTTCCAGTCCATTAAAGTATTACCCATGATGATCCTCCTGTCCAGGATGTACTTGACTTCGAATTCTTCATCCATAGTGACAGGAGAAGGGTTCTGTGAAGTGCTTTTCCAGAACCTGTTAAAGACAGCTGGTTTAAGTAAGGAAACATGAAATTAGTTGGAATCAGCACGGTAGCTTACTGGAAATGGTCCCAAAAATCACGGAGCCAGTTTGTAAGAGGGAAGTAGGAGACTAATATTTTTGGAAAAAAGCCATACCTTGTCTCCAATGGCAAACTGAGGAAGAGGTCTGTGCTACCTTTTCATCTGATCTGCTGTTCTGCAAAGGGATTCCTTAGTGTCAAACCAGACCCGAGAGAACTGCACACAAGAATCTGCCGCAGGAAACCCAGAAGAAGACTGCACAGGAAGAGGAACACTTGGATCTCAACCATAGACCACAAAAAATGGAGATATACTGTACCTGTAGCTTGGCTGACTCGATTGCTATGAGCAAACTCCGCCCAGGGAAAAAAAAATCACCCAGTCGTCCTGATGGGCATTGGTGAAAATTCGCAGGAAGTTGACCATTATTTGGTTAATGCGCTCCACATGGCCAGAGATGGAGACCTTGGTACCTCCAAGAAACAAGAGCACAGGTATTTGGTGAGTGGAACAGTTTTTACCTAGAGCCACCTCCCCTAATGACCCTAAGCGCTTGAGTTTCCTGACTTCTGGGGACAGCTGCGGACTCGGTGACCACCGCAGTAGAGTCCAGAAGACATACGATAATGACGTTCCTCATCTGAGAGCAGAGTGGAATTTACCTGCATAGGTTAAGGATTTGGAAAGGAGGAGAGTATCGGAGGCTGAGATGTATTTGTTGACCTAGACATTTAATATGGAAGTTTTTTCTCCCGACTGACCTCACGAGCCTGCTCAGAAAAATCGTATATCAATTTTTATAGCAAGAGAGAAGAGCAACTAAAGGGAAGTAGGCACATCACGTCCTACAAGTTCTTCCATAATACGTCCTGACAGACCATCCTGAAAGGCAGCTACCAAGGCCTCCTCAATCAAAACATTTCAGATGCTAAGGTGCGGAACTGGATCGCATACTGACCCACAAACCGGCTCCCCTGACAGGCGTGCAGCAAAGAGGAGGCTGCAGAAGAAGCTCGACCTGGCTCTTAAAACAACCTCTTGAAAGAGTCCATAAATAGAGCCACATTACTGATGATGGGTCCATATCTCTCCGATATTGGATTTGTCCAGGCCAGGGCCTCTCCCTCGAGATAAGAGATGATAAACGCCACTTTAGCTCAATCAGATTGGAAGTTATGAGTAAGCAGCTCAAAGTGAATTGTGCACTGATTGAGAAACCCACGACAGCTTTTCGGGTTGCCACTGTAACGGGATGGAGCAGAAGAAACTGACTGCACTGCAACCACAGGAGGGACAGCAGGAGCTGTAGAAGCCTGTGCAGACTGTGCTGTAGAGAGAGAATCCAGGTCAGCAGCTACATGCTGCAATTATTTCACCACTTGTTTCTGGGTGGTATGCTGTTGTTCAAGTTCCTGCAGTACTTCAGATATTCCAGGTTTAGAGCCAGCGGGATCCATGTCCCAAGCGTACTGTCATGACCAGAGGATGTGAATGTGGAATTAGCCTAATATTGCTGACTGCTGACTCCCAGAGTCAGGACTCTGGGGTTTATACCAGTCACCCAGAAAGCAGATAACTCCAGGAGTGTGTACAGAGTCCAACAAAGAAGAGTAACTGAACAGATGATCTTTACTGGCAGAAGATAGACAAAAGTCACTTGAAACAAAGGCAAAACAAAGTTCAGAGAAATACGGTATACTGGGTCAGGCGGAGTCGTAGTCAGGCAGTGCAAGGTCAGAGGTCCAGGCGAACTTACAGATGACTGCAGGCAGATTTGTAGTCAGGCAATGCAGGGGTCAATAGTACAGGTAATCCAAGTAGCAGACGGCAGGCAGAATCGTAGTCAGGCAATGCAAGGGTCAATAGTCCAAGTAATCTAAGTAGAAAACGGCAGGCAGAATCATAGTCAGGCAATGCAGGGGTAAATGCTGGAGGCAGACAAGCAGGGAAGGTCAAGGTTAATTGGCAAAATTCCAGTACACTGCAGGGCAGATCAGCAGGAAGATTCAGCAGAGGTTAACAGGTATAACAACCAGCTTGGACACTTCATGGTCAGTGAAGCTGGCCTAAATACAAGTAACCCCACCGCACCTCCGGGTGGAGACAGTAATCAGGAAGAGTGCTTTCCTCTCCTATAACAAAGGGAGAGGTGCATGCGCATGACGAGACCTGGGAGTAAGGGTGGATGCAGCGGTATGCTGGCGGGTGCCTGCTCCTCCTGTGAGGTAGACCAGAGCTGGGACCCATGGCGTTGCAGTGTGCAGATGGCGGTCTGCCACACTACAATGAAGTCATGGACCCAATACTGACAATAGCATTGGTATCTTATATCGTGAATATGGCAGTATTATATGTACTTATTTTATTGTTTGTATTTGCAGAGTCTGTTGCATTTTGTTTGGCAATTACTATTGTATTTTTAGCCACGGTGACATGCACCTGCACATTTGGATGTGCTGACTGACCCCCAGTTTTTCTAATAGTTATCCTCTATTGTGTGAATAGGGGATAATGTCATATAAATGGAATACCCTTTTGATATATTAAATGGCAGACTCTGTTTTGCATGATTTGTTTGAATTGCTTAAATTAAAGCTTAGTAGTAGAGTTGAGTTTTTTTGTATGTTCATAAACAGTTTGATTCATTTAGAATAGATTCACTCATCTCAGCTGAGGACAGCTGAAGAACATCAGGATACACCTGGTGTCATATTCTGGGGATACCTGTCACAGAGATATGACTTGGCTGTGTTCTTCAGTAGCACAGTTTCTACAATCTTTAGATCTTCTCGCAACCAGTTTCTTCTGACAATTGCTGAACCATGAAGCTATAGCTAGGGGTGAGAGAACCCGTGGAAGTTTGGGTTCGTCGGGTTCGGCCGAACTTCAGGTCAAAGTTCAGGTTTGGGACCCAAACTTGACCCCAAACCCGGACCCCTTTAAAGTCAATAGGGACCTGAACTTCACTTTATTATTTTCTGTTATAAAATGGTTATAACGGAAAATAATAGCATTCTTAAGAGAGAATGCTAAATAAATGGCCATTGAGGGGTTAAAAAAAACCTAAAAAACTCACCTCCTCCACTTGATCGTGCAGCCGGTATCCTCCGCTTTCTTCAGGACCTGCAAAAGGACCTTCGATTACGTCACTGCGCTAACCACGTGGTGAGAGTGATGATGTCATCGCAGGTCATTTTGCAGGTCCTGCAGAAAGAAGAAAGAAGAGGATACCGGCTGTGTGATCAAGTGGATTAAGTACGTTTTATAAAATTATTTTTAACCCCTAAATTGCCATTTTATTTAGCACTTTGTCTTAAGAAATGCTATTATTTTCTGTTATAACCATGTTATAATGGAAAATAATAAGATCACCCAAAAACCGAACCCGAACTTCATAGCTACAAACCGAGACTATACACATGTGCACACACTGGAGCAATGTCTGCTGCTGGTTTTCACTTTATGCTGAATCTCCATCGCTGGACAAGTTTCTGGTGACCTCTGTTCCAGTTTATGTTATGCCAGCATCTCTGTGTGTTACATGTAAGTAGTGCTTATCATTGTTACCAACAGTTAAATTTTTGTTTCATCTGACCAGAGAACACTCCTCAGACAGACGAGATCTTTCTCCTGGAAATCACCTGCAAATACGACTTTGTTGTGTCTTCAAGTTGGAGCTTCTCACTTCCATGACTGTATTTCATGGTGTGGTGTTATTACAGATCTCTAATAAGAAAATGAGGGGTTCCTGGCAAAGCAATCATAATGAATGTGACACTGAGTATCTGGTCAACATTTTCCAAAATGCCTTTTTCACTTCATTATTCCTCAAGCTGTAAATGAAAGGATTTAATAAAGGAGCAATAATTACATACATTATAGAAATATATTTTAGCTTGGAGGAATAATCTTCTCCTTGCCCCGTGTACGTGGTCATGCATGTCCCATAGAGCATAAAAACCACAGTCAGATGGGAAGCGCACGTCGAAAAAGCCTTTGATCTGCCATCCTGTGAATTGATTTTTAATATTGATATAATGATACAGATGTAAGAAACCATGATGAAAACAAATGGTAAGAACAGGACAAATAAGCTCCCAATAAATGTAGTTAATTTATAAAAGGAGATGTCTCCACACACCAGCTCTAGAAGGACGAAGATCTCACAAGCAAAATGATTGACCTTATTTTCTCCACAGAATACATAAGGCTTTAGGATTGGGGGAACTGTGTTTAAAATTATATTCCCTGACCACATAATGACTGTGAGGTATTTACATGTCCTCCAGCTCATGATGACTGTGTAATGTAAGGGAAAGCATATGGCGATATACCGATCATAGGCCATGACAGCCAATAACACATACTCCGTGCCCCCAAGAATCAAACCACAGTACATTTGTGTCAGGCAACCGATGACAGAAATTCGACTTTGTTCAGAAAGCACATCATACAGCATAATTGGGATACAATTTGATGAGTAAAACAAGTCAATAAAAGACAAATTACAGAGGAAATAATACATGGCTGTGTGCAACTGAGGGCTGAGGATGACGGTGCAAATCAGAAAACTATTCCCCAACACGGTCATTATATAGGTAAGTAACAATCCAATGAACAGTAAAATTCTCATGTGCCATCTTTGAGGAAAACCAGTGAAAAAAAGTTCATCAACCAAGGTATGGTTTCCAAAATTATAGTTAAAATATATACTTTCAGTGTTGTAACCCTGTAAAACACACAAAAGATCAAAACATATACTGTATTTTTCAGCATTCTATAAGCAATAAGAACAAAATATTTTATCGAAAAGTGCAAACATTAGCACAAAATGAACTGGAAAAGAGATAGGATGAGTTCAAGTTGTAGATCCTTCTTGAGACCTTTCTGGAGGTGCCACAAGAAGAAAGAAAAAGGGTGAAATATAGCGCTCTACTGTATTTTGTGTATTTTACATTTAAGCATATGTTCTACAGTCAGAGGAGTTGTCCAGTTGTCTTTCTGGAAAAGCAGATCAAAGAGTTCCTACTGTGAGGTCCTTAAATCATAGCAAACCACACAGGCATGATGATAAAATGCTACAATTTTTTTATTATACAATAGCTGTATTTTTAGATGCAACCACCTATTCTTCAATAGTATTTGTTGGTTTTGCAAAGTGAATCTGAAATCTTGTCCGGATAATAGTTCATAATAAAAGAACTCCATAAAATCAAAGTGAAGGATAAGAATAGTAAAGTGGAAAATGTATGTAGAAGGTAGGAGAGCTAGTTAGATCTAATGCTATGCATGGAATTCTAAGTATTGTTTCCTTCATTTTTTCAAAAGAAAGAGAATGGCTTAAAAATTGGGCAATTCTTTAATTTCTTGTTTTTTATTGATAACATGGATTTATATGATGAGGATGTTTCTATTTACAAAGAGCCTATGGAAAGGAACAGACCTCAAAAACAGAACTTTTTAGTGTCAAAAAGATATTTATTGAAAGCTATGTGGAAGAATAAAGAGACACTATGAAAAGGCAATCATGTGCACAATAGAGATAAGCAAATCAATTCTGAATGAATTGGATTTGTTATGAATTTCACAAAAATTATGCTGCCAAACAAATCTAAAGTTTTGGCGATTAGCTTGGGACGAATTTAGCAAAACGGTACTTCTGCCATTGTACTGTGAAAATTAGCAGGAATCAAGGGAAGAAAGATGAAGATGGTGAAGATTAGAGATAAGCAAATTTTTCAAAAATTTGATTCGGCCGGTTCGCCGAGTTAAAAATAAATAAATTGGTTTAATCCGAAATTATTTGCGGCGAATCGCGTTAAAAAACTGCTATTTCCTGGCTGCAGACAACCTCTATAATGGTGTAGAACACTGTGCCTTGCAGTAACACACATAGGAAGTCTGCTGTGGTAGTGAAATATTACTGTGAGTCAGTATGACATGCAGATGACAGGCGTCGCTCTTTGAATCACTGCACACTTCACTTATTTGGGCAGTCACGGGGCCAAAAATGACCATTATCAATAACTCAAGTATGAACTCAGCCTTACAGCTCGATGTTAGTGCCAAGAAGAAGCACACTCCTTTTACAGCGTCGTCAGCTGATTTTACATAGATGTCTACAGAACCTTTTCTATTAACCGCTAATACAAGTAGAGCCCCCCGACTGCTACCACCGCTGCCTCCGTGAACCTGTGCACCGCTTCTTCCCGGACAGGTAGGCTCCTGTGAAGCGGGTGGTCTACCCCGGGCACATGTTAAAGCTGCTCTCAATCAGAGCTAAATGATTTTGCTCTACTGCTCTAAATTGTCTTAATCCTAGGATTTTACATGCATGGAAGAAACAGCGCTGACACCAGGCAAGGGTCAAAGCCGTTCTCATTTATTACAGGAAGTTAGGCAAATTATATATCATCAGAGAGGGCATCCCCCTGAGGCTCGTGGCATTGTTCCATTGGCTAGAAACAAAAATAAGAAAATAGATAACACTTGGCATCTGCGCATTGTGCATTATTTTACTTACTGTGGTATGCAAACTATGTAAATATCTAGGTGCCAGCGCCATCTTGTAATGGTTTCACACTAACAGCAGTACAGCATACGTCATATATGACACATCAAGGAGAAGGGTCGGATACATAAGACGTCTGAGAGCTGAAGGATATGGGGGTCATCTTAGTTGATCAAGAATGATATCCACATCTCTATCAGTCCCCCCTTGGATCTCATTCTTTCCCTAATCTATGTAGGTTCTACAATCTGTCCCATTGTACCTGTTGGTTGTTTCACCACTTTGGAGACAACCTATCCCTATTGGATAGGCTCACTTACAATGGGAAGTCAGATTCTCAGCTATCCCTAATACAGAATATATGGGGGGGCGATGTTGAGTGGTGGATGCTTAGTTGGGTTTTAGTCTTCAACTTCTCGATTATTGTGAAACGGAGAATCTTTGAGCAATACTATTCATGGACCACTGGGCTGGAAGTATCGGACTGTAACATCTTTGTTCTTCACGGCCCGGAAACCTATTTTTACTATCTCATTTAGAATCCATATTCTTTGAGTCAGAATCAGCAGTCACACAAGGGGAAACAATAAACACCATCCTTTCAAGTCTCCAGACTTAACACTTTCTTGCAATGACTGGCATAGATCCAATTAGGCTTTCCTTTGAGCTTCACAATGTGCTTGTGGTCAACTACACTTGGAATGGACCATCAAACTAGGATTTGAGAACTTTCTAATGTGTCTTTTAACCATCACCCAATCTCCAGACACGAGTGGGTGGGTTCTTGGTCCTTTATCAAGATCTGGAAGTAAAGCAAAAACTTGAGCATTTTTTTGTCAAATGCTTGTGCAAACTGATCACATAATCTGTCAGACAGCCATGTTGCATCTGGAGCTGCTGTGGGACATACAATCCTGTCCTAGGGGCTGACCCAAAAAGGACCTTATAGGGACTAAGGCCTGTCTTACGGTTAGAGGTATACCTTATTGAAAAGAGGGCTGTCATCAGGCACTCTGTCCATGGCTTACCAGTCTCTGCCATGGCTTTTTGAATCTTTAACTTTAGTGTCCCGTTCAGTTCCTTTTTTTTCTACCCTACCGCTGCTTTGTGGATGGTACAAAGCATGTAAGGCCTCCTCTACACCCAACACCTTCATCACCTCCTGCATAACTTCACCTGTGAAGTGAACACCTCTGTCACTTTCAATAGTCTCAGGTACCCCATACCTGCATACAACTTTGGCCATAATCTTCTTTGCTGTGGTCTTAGCTACCGGGTATGCTTCTGGCCATTCTGAAAACAAGTCATCACACACCAATACATACTCATACACGCCCACCTTGGGTAGTTGAATGTAGTCTGCAAGCGTTAAAACAGATACAAAGACATGTGTTTGTGGGGTACCTTAACCACCTTGCCCACATTGTTCTGGGCACAAATCATACATCCTTGAGTATATCTGGCTGCTACAGTGCTGAACCTTGGGGCGTACCATGCACTATGTGCTAAATCACGCATAGCGGTTTTTGACTGGTGCGTCACTCCATGGGTTGTCTGTGCCATTGTGGGGAAGAGGGACCTGGGAAGGCAGAGTTTCCTTGGAACTGTATTAGGCCTTCTTTATTTGTAGTCCTTTTTACACCCACTAGTCCCTTTTCTCCTTCCCCATCTGGTTCTGGAAGGTCTTAAAAACATCCAGGGAGACAGGAGGAGTTATTTCAGGAACCTGAGCTGTGTCCACTAATGCAGGTGTCTGCCTAGGCAATTTGGTAGCCATTGTTGCCAGCTGATCTGCCTTGGCTTTTCCCTTTGCCTCCTCCGAGTCTGTTTTACAGTGGCCTTTTATTGTTATCACCGCCACTCGAGAGACCTCACCGTTTCCCCATTTTTGATAGGTTTACCTGAAGCGGTAAGGAAGTCTTTGGCTTTCACAACTGGGACCATGGGCTATCCTAAAGGCATACCTGAAATCAGTGTCAATGTTGGCTGTTTTTCCATCTGCATCTCTGCAAGCCATCTCCAGAGCCCTTAGCTCCGATTCTTGGGCAGACATGTGTGGTGGTAAAGACTATCCCCCATTATTTTTCCTTTTTCATGTTTAGTCACCACTGCCCAACCTGTGTAGTACCTGGCATCCTGGCCATACCTCGATCCATCCACAAAGAGCACATGATCTGGAATATCTAATGGCTAATTTACCATATGGTCAAATCCTGCTGTCTCTTGTGACATCATCTGCAAGCAGTCATGAGCCTCTTTCTCTGGATCTGGAAGAAACGTTTTTTAAGTGCCCTAACTCTTCCCTTCCCCCTTGCTCCAGAGGCAACAGGGTGTCTGGATTCAAAGTATTACACCTTTGGACAGCAACATTGTCAGGCAACAAAATGGAACACTGAATTCTCAAATGGCGGGCAACAAAAATATTTTGGGGTTATACTTGCATGAGGATAGATGTGATATAATGAGGAGCAAGCACTGCCACTTTGTGGTTCAGTGAGGGCACGGGCCTGCTCCCAGGCAATGCCAACTAAGGGTTGTGTCTGACGAACCCACGACTCTTGGCTGGGGGCTGTCTGATGTCACGAAGAGACAGATCGAGTCAACCATTCAAGAACCGCTGGGTTGCTGGTCAAGACAAGACTGCTAGCTGACACCGGGAGCTCAGGCCTCTCAAAGTGACCCCTGCTGCCACGGCCCCTTACTCTGCTGTGACCTGTGGCTGCGCCAGAGACATTTAGGCCTCTGCCATTCCCCTGTGCAAGGCCTGGCACTTCTCTCTCTGACATACTGTAAGATAAAATAAATAAAAAGGAAATTAAAACACCACAAAAATGTCTGCAATTTTCTCACTTCACCACACAACGGCTAATAAGACCTTTTTTTCCCCACTAATACACGACAAAAAGGGGATTTAGAACACCGCTGAATGGCAAATATGTTTTACTTTTGCCACTAATGCATGACAAAAATTGCTTTAGAACATATAACTGCACAGCTGAATGGCAAATTTACAGTGCCTTGCAAAAGTATTCACCCCCTTGACTTTTTTCGTGTTTTGTTACATTACAGCCTTAAGTTCAATGTTTTGTTAATCTGAATTTAATGTGATGGATCAGAACACAATAGTCTAAGTTGGTGAAGTGAAATGAGAAAAATATATAAATAAAACTATTGTTTAGAAATAGAAAACAGAAAATTGGCATGTGCGTATGTATTCACCCCCTTTGTTAGGAAGCCCCCAAAAAGCTCTGATGCAACCCATCTACCTTCTGAAGTCACATAATTAGTGAAATGATGTCCACCTGTGTGCAATCTAAGTGTCACATGATCTGTCATTACATATACATACCTTTTTTGAAAGACCCCAGAGGCTGCAAAACCTAAGCAAGAGGCATCACTAACCAAACACTGCCATGAAGACCAAGGAACTCTCCAAACAAGTAATGGACAATGTTTTTGAGAAGTACAAGTCAGTGTTAGGTTATAAAAAAGTATCCAAATCTTTGATGATCCCCAGGAGCACCATGAAATCTATCATAACCAAATGGAAAGCACATGGCAAAACAACAAACCTGCCAAGAGATGGCCACCCACCAAAACTCACGGACCAGGCAAGGAGGGCATTAATCAGAGAGGCAGCACAGAGACCTAAGGTGACCCTGGAGGAGCTGCAGAGTTCAACAGCAGAGACTGGAGGATTTGTAAATAGGACGACAATAAGCCGTACGCTCCATAGAGTTGGGCTTTATGGAAGAGTGGCCAGAAGAAAGCCATTACTTTCAGCTAAAAACAAAAAGGCACCTTGTGAGTTTACAAAAAGGCACGTGGGAGACTCCCAAAATGTATGGAGGAAGGTGCTCTGGTCTGATGAGACTAAAATGGAACTTTTCAGCTATCAAAGAAAATGCTATGTCTGGCGCAAACCCAACCCATCACATCACCCAAAAAACAACATCAGAAGCCGGGACTGGGAAACTGGTCAGAGTTGAGGGAAAGATGGATGGTGCTAAATACAGGGATATTCTTGAGCAAAACCTGTACCACTCTGTGCGTGATTTGAGGCTAGGACGGAGGTTCACCTTCCAGCAGGACAATGACCACAAACACACTGCTAAAGCAACACTTGAGTGATTTAAAGGGCTTCTGTCACTGCACTAAACTCATTTTTTTTTTTTTTTTTGGTCTCCCTAAAATCCTTATGCTGCGATTTCTCAATATATATAGCTATTACTCTGTTTGGTTCAGTAGTTCTATAAAAAAACTGACTTTTATATTATGCAAATTACCTCTCTAGCAGCAGGTAGGGCGGCTACCTGCTGCTAGCAGCCGCATCCTCCATTCATAATGACGCCCCCTCCTCATGTTGATTGACAGGGCCAGTGGACGCGCTCGTCCTCTGACTGGCCCTGTCTGGGTTTTAAATCTCATGACGGTCTTCAGTTGGCGTACGCTGGCCCTGTCAATCAACATGAGGAGGGGGCGTCATTATGAATGGAGGATGCGGCTGCTAGCAGCAGGTAGCCGTCCTACCTGCTGCTAGAGAGGTAATTTGCATAATATAAAAGTCAGTTTTTTGATAGAACTACTGAACCAAACAGAGTAATAGCTATATATATTGAGAAATCGCAGCATAAGGATTTTAGGGAGACCAAAAAAAAAAATGAGTTTAGTGGAGTGACAGAAGCCCTTTAAGGGGAAACATGTAAATGTGTTGGAATGGCCTAGTCAAAGCTCAGATCTCAATTCAATAGAAAATCTATGGTCAGACTTAAAGATTGCTGTTCACAAGCACAAACCATCCAACTTGAAGGAGCTGGAGCAGTTTTGCAAGGAGAAATGAGCAAAAATCCCAGTGGTAAGATGTGGCAAGCTCATAGAGACTTATACAAAGTGACTTGGAGCTGTGATTGCCGCAAAAGGGGCTCTACAAAGTATTGACTTAAGGGGGGTGAATAGTTCTGCACATTGACTTTTTCTGTTATTTTGTCCTATTTGTTGTTTGCTTCACATAAAAAAAATATTTAAAAAAATCTTCAAAGTTGTGGGCATGTTCTGTAAATTAAATGGTGCAAATCCTCAAACAATCCATGTTAATTCCAGGTTGTAAGGCACCAAAACACAAAAAAGTGAATACTTTTGCAAGGCACTGTATTTTTCTTTTGGCACTAATACACGACAACAAAGGGCCGTAATTTTTGCACTTCACCACACAACGGCTAATAAGACCTTTTTTTCCCCACTAATACAAGCCCAAAAATGCTTTAGCACATATAAATGCACCGCATAAGGGCAAATAGGACGTATAAATATTTCCTTGTAATAAACCCTGTTAATGGCTGTATCAAACAGCACTTGCACCCTCATAACAAGAACGGTTTGCTGAAATTACCAAGCTGTATAATGACAATTTGGGTCCCCAGTCAGTGCAGCAAGGTATAATAGGATTGTTCCTATTACCCAGGCTGTAACCTCCCCTACTGAACCCTGTTCAACCTAAATGCTGTGGAATGATTCCTCCATTTCCCTACACCTTGAATAATCTAAGTACACTGGAAAATGGCCAAATCCAAGATGGCTAAGGCTATTTATAGGGCTGTGACATCACAGGGCTGGCTGGCTGCTGATTGGCTACATGCATAGCATTATGGGTGATCCCGCCTTCCCACAGTTCCTCCATGTCCTCACATGTGCAACAGCCATTTTAGGAAAAAATTTGATTTGCTACCACGAAGCGTGAGGAAATTTGGCTTCGGTGGAAATCAAATTTTTCCTGAAATTCGGATTGAATTCCACTTCGTCAACTTTGATTCGCTCATCTCTAGTGTACATATGATCCTGGGAGGATGGAGTATTTGGTTCTGATGCTGGCCCTACTGTCTCTACCATTACCCCTACACAGACACACATCTACTGCCTTGGCTGTTGCATGCTGTGCTGCTACTGCTGCCACCGGTACCCCAACACAACTTACCTCTTTCATATACACACTGTACAACCTTTGCTCCAAAAAAGATATAATTTGCCCAGGCTTGTTCACAACAAGCCACTATTTATTCTGAATTAACATTTGTGTCTATAAACAAGGGCAGGCATCTGCTCCTGTTTAAGAATATATTTTGAACGCTCGTTCAGAACAAGCAGCTGCTTCTTCTGACATAACCATGTTTGTACAAACAAGGGCAAGTATCTGCTTCCATTCAGGATTAATTTTTGGACTGATTATTCAGAACAAGTCACTGTTTTTTCAGATAACACCTTGTGTGTTTAAAAACCATCTGCCCCCAAGTACAAACATTCTTTTTATTTTAAAAAACATAACACATGCAGCAGCACTGTGCGTTTTTTTAAAAACACTGTTCACATAGCCAACAATGTGTTTACCCACTTTGACATAATCTGATATTGCTGTCATTGCGTTAAAGAGCAAGAATTCGAGGAAAAAAATTGAAAGACAAGAGGGAAAAAATATGAGTCCTAGGAGACCTCGGAGTACCATTTGCCAATTTTCAGTCCATTTGGAGCATTTTGGACCCAATCAAATTTTTGAATTGATTTGGTGAATCGGACCGCAAACTAATAAAAAAAAATTTGCTCCTCTCTAGTTTAAAAAACAGGCATAAAAAAATCTTAAAGGGAACCTGTCACCTGCAAAAACGATCCCAAGCCGCCAGCAGTACCTGAAAGTAGCTAGCAGAGTGTTTCCGACGATAATTTTCTTTCTGAAGGTTGATGCGGCTGAAGCTCAGAAAACTTTCTTTTATCTCATGCCGGCGCAGGAGAGATATAGGAAGCACATATCAGACAAAACCTACAGAACATTCACCAATAGATGACAGAATAGTACATAAGGATGACAACAGATGAGGAAGACGAAGTCCAGCAATGCCACAGATGGCAGACAGCAATGTGGACAGGTGGGCAGCAAAAAATGTCGGTAAGAGGACAAACATAGCAGAAACTGATCCTGAACTGATCCAAACAAACATCAAGAAAATTACAAACCAAACCGCAAACAGAAAGATGAACCTACAACAAACACAACAATACAAACAACAATGAGACAAATCCCAGGATGTAATCCAACATAGCTATTAGACTAGGACTCAAGACTCTGGAAGCAAATAGGCACAAAAACTAATGGCATTTAAAGGGGTTATCCAACACTAAACTTTTTTAACAGTGGTGAACGTTCACCCCTGCGGCACCTGACCCATTGATGTACCGCATGGGAGACAGGTCATTGGCTGCAGAAGTCACGTGATGCCTGTCAAAAGGATGTTGATTCCTAGAGACCCAAGACCTGCTGAGGCAGCCATGAAGTGATTCAGCCAAAATCCAGTGGCGAGGACCAGGTAAGTATGAACCCCAGCGTAGGTCCAACCACCCTGAAGAGATCTGCTAAAAAAGTTTAGTCTTGCATAACACCTTTAAAGGAATACAAATCAAAAAGCTCCACCCAGAAAACACCAGATTAAGCAAGTTGGTAAGTGGACCAGATTCAGATATAGGACAGCTGCAAAACAACTGCCTCAAACAAAGTCAGAGAGCAACAGGCTCGTAACAGTGATATCTAGCATCAGAGAGCATAGCATACATTTTTTAATATGTGAGCTTAGCTTTTCTTTTGGATGGACACATCTTAATATGTGTGACGACATAATCAGCTTTTCAAAACATGAATTTTGTGATTTACAAGATGTATATTGTATATGTGTGTATGTGATGGGAACTGCAGGGTCTCAAGGGTTTGGGTAGAATGCCATAATGTTGTATTGAACTGGTTTCATGAGCAATTGTAGTTCTTAACCAATGTAGAGCAAAGGTAAGGGTAATTAAATATCTGATTTAGGTACATTATTATGGAGGTCCCAAAGAGCTTTGGGCAGGACCACAAAATATGAAGAGTGGTTGGTAATGTTTGACATCCTCTGAAACAGAAACATGAGACCTTTGGGTAGATTTGGTGAAGTCTTGATGGCATCATGTACTGTATGTTCTGTATTATAAATAAGGATTCCCTCAGGGTTACTTGCCTACTAGGTCTCCAAATCATAGTGCTTACTCCCGACCCGATTTCAAAGAGTGAGATCTCAGGCTGTATGACTTAACCATTCAATCCTGGTCTTGTTTTAAAGATAAGATTATGGCTCATACACAGCCGAGTCGCATTATTATGACCACCAGCTAATATTCAAAGTAATGCCGTGTGCAGTACGGTCAGCAGCTAGATCAGCTGGGACTGACTCAATAAGGCCCTGGTTGTCACAGGTGTCTGGAGCCATGCTGAATGCAGTGCATACCACAGCTGTTGGATTGCGCATGGGGGAGGACCCAAATAATGAACACAATGATTCTAGCCATGTGACATGTCGCATTGTCTTGCTGGAAGATCTCATCCAACCCAAGCACGACAATCAGCATATATGGGTGTCCGTGATCTGTAAGGATGGATTTCATACCCAAATCAGTTGAGAGTGCCTTCCACATGGATAAGTGTGCCCAGAGAATACCACAAAAACATTCCCCAAACCATAACACTGCCATCACCAGCTTATGTTCTTCCAGCAATAGCTTAAGGGTGTTTTTTCTCTGATGTTTATTGCCTGACATCCATTTGTTGAAGCTAAAAAACATGACTCATCCAAGAAGGCAACCCTTTGCCAATCAGCAGAGATCCAATTCCTATACTGTTGTGAAAATTGAAGCCTTTCAACTTCCTTAGCAGAGGTGCAGTGACTATCCATCTGCTTTGGAGCCTTTTACTCAGTAGGGTTCACTGAACTGCTGTTTTAGTCCCATTTCTGGAAGCCTCCTAATTATTTTGGTGGTGAGCTGCTTCACTATAGAGTGTTGGTCCAGCCTCACCCACCTTCATAGTTGAACAGGGGCATAGCTATAGTGGAAGCAAGGGAACCTACTGCTACAGGGACCGAACTCAGAGATCAAGACAAAGCAGGAAACTGGATCAGCAGGTAAGGGACCAGCGGCAGCTAATACCACTGGACCATGTGCTTCGGTTTTACTTGGGACCAAACCCAGAGGTTACAGACAGCCAAGGTTACAGCCAGCCAGCCTACACAACAAGGAGAACAACACTGATACAAGAAACTAGTAGCATCCATACTCAGACCATGTTCACACACAAGGCCGCAGCCAGCACGCTGAACAGAACCAGCAGACATGGGAATGCTCACAGCCAGTACACAAAGTGCATGCAGCCAGCCTGCATGGCACCGGTGAGAGGAACTACAGAGGTATGGAAGTGGGGAGACACAAACACAGGCAACAGTTCACATACAGGACACAAATACAGCAGCCAGCTGATCGGTGTTATAATCAGACACAGCTCGTTCCCGTGCCTGATTATAATAGCAGTCAGCCTTGCAGTATAGGCACTGTACATCACAGTGATCCACTACAGACTACTTTCATTTGATGGCCCCTTAATCTCCACTTCCCTAATGCTCCCCTCCTCTGTTATCTTTCACTTCTCTCATTTAGTAGTTACCCCTTATCCTCCCCTACTCTCATCTCCCCTCTCTGCTGCTTCCAGGGTGATCCTTCCTACCTTCTGACTTACAAAATCTAAGGTAAGAGAAAAACAAATGCACAGAAAATTTGGGGAAAAAAGTGAAAATTAAAAAAATATGTCTGTTTAAACTTTTACAATAAAAAAAATTTGCTTAAAAAACACCAAAACAAAATTGCAGTAAAAAAAATGTAGAGACACATGTGACATTCTCTATGACCTATGACCAAAAAAACTACGTGAAGGCATCATGAACATGTTTTTTCCTGTAAAAACACACAAAATATATTTGGGAAATCATCCTGATAAAAGCTTGATACAGATACTAAACAGCCCATCAGCCTGTAGAGTTTCAACGCAGATCTAGATGAGACTGAGTATATGAGTATGAGTATAAAGCTGACGTTAGAAGCCAACCAAATCCACCGATTTAGGCTGGACCAGCCAACCATTTAGTGTGTTCAATTTAGTTTCTGTAGATTTTATTCATGATATTAAATCTCCTGGATACTGGATCCTGTTGTAGTGTAGAAGATATTGTAGTATAGTTGTATTATCAGATATGTGTGACATAGGACATACCATCTCTTTGCCTGCCATTTTCAGTGTCTGTCTTTTTGCTATTAAGCATCTAATATTTATAAGAAGAAAACTAAACCCTTGGGATTAATCTCAACCTCGATTATGTTTGTAATATATAGATTTTTTATTTTAATTGCTTACTGTAAATTATTTCTCCCCAGTGGAATAGTAAACTCTTACCCTGGGTTCACACCTGAGCGTTTTACAGCGCGTTCAAACGCGCTGTAAAACGCTTAAGACATGAAAACCAATGCTTCCCTATGGGAAGGGTTCACACCTGGGCGTTTTACAGCGCGTACGAACGCGCTGTAAAACGCCCGACGCTCAAACAAGTACTTGAGCTTCTTTGGGGCGTTTTGACGCGCGTTTGTGGCCATAGGACACTGCAGTCAATGACACAAACGCGCGTCAAACGCGCGTTTACTATTACAAAAAACGTGCATAAAAACGCGCGACAAAAACGCGCGTAAAACGCGCGTTTGAGGAACGCTCAGGTGTGAACCCAGGGTTAGAGACGCTACAGTAGTAGTAGTAACCTCCGCATGGCCACCTCATGCTTTACAGGCTTTCAACGAGCCTGTGTTGTATAGAAAAAAGTAATAAAAAATATTAATTTGTAATAGACATTTATTAGATGTACAAAACATAAAGACATTGAGGAATATTGCATTTTTTTATTAATTTTTTCACTTTCTGCCAATAATTTTTGAAAATACAAGTATACGTAAACACATAACTGCCCTTAAAATGGTACAAGCTCGCCTGTAAAAAGATGTCTTCTTAAAAAAAAAAGATTTTGTCCCCTTGTTCTTGTGTTTAGCTTCTTATTGAGAACACTTCTCTCCGAAACCTTATTTAAAACTTTACCATATTTAAAGGAGTATTCCCATCTTGCTACTTCATCCTCACCTGCTGCTAGTTCTGCTGTTCACTTCCTGGTTTTCTGCTTCTAAGGCTGGGCGGCCTTAGGCAGTTTGAGTGAAGGCTGGCCACGCCTCCTTATGACATCACACTGAGAACTCGCGTGCATCCTTGCGTGCTCGTTCATGTGGAGAGAATGACTCACCAGTCTGGCAGCCTGCAGTGTTTGTGAGGCCCCTCCCCCTGCTGGGGAATCATCAGAGAGCTGTGATAAGTGAGCTCAGTGTACAGGAACATGTGGCTGTTCTGCACAGTTTTAGGGTCCATTCACACATCCGTGGTGTGTTGCAAACCCGCAAATTGCGGATCCGCAACACACCCGGCCGGCACTCACTATAGAAATGCCTATTCTTGTCCTCAGCTGCGGACAAGAATGCAACATGTTCTATCTTTTGCGGAGCTGCGGACCGGAAGATCGAGGCTGCACTCCACAAATGCGGATGCGGACAGCACTGCTACATCTGTCTATTTCCTTCCCTATTAGAACTGTGGCTGAACAGCAGCATATTCAGCTCTGCTACATCTGATTCTCTCTTCCACCAGAATTGATGCTGACCCTCCACAAATATATATCTCTAATACATCTGTCTATTCCCTTCCCCGTTAGTACTATGGCTGAACAGCAGCTTATTCAGCTCTGCTATATCTGATTCTATCTTCCACCTGCATTGATTCTAAACTTCCACATATACATCTCTGTTACATCTGTCTATTCCCTTCCCCATTAGTACTGTGGCTGAACAGCAGCTTATTCAGCTCTGTTACATCTGATCCTCTCTTCCACCAGCATTGATGCTGACCAGTTACATATACACTACGTGCAGAATTATTAGGCAAATGAGTATTTTGACCACATCATCCTCTTTATGCATGTTGTCTTACTCCAAGCTGTATAGGCTCGAAAGCCTACTACCAATTAAGCATATTAGGTGATGTGCATCTCTGTAATGAGAAGGGGTGTGGTCTAATGACATCAACACCCTATATCAGGTGTGCATAATTATTAGGCAACTTCCTTTCCTTTGGCAAAATGGGTCAAAAGAAGGACTTGACAGGCTCAGAAAAGTCAAAAATAGTGAGATATCTTGCAGAGGGATGCAGCACTCTTAAAATTGCAAAGCTTCTGAAGCGTGATCATCGAACAATCAAGCGTTTCATTCAAAATAGTCAACAGGGTCGCAAGAAGTGTGTGGAAAAACCAAGGCGCAAAATAACTGCCCATGAACTGAGAAAAGTCAAGCGTGCAGCTGCCAAGATGCCACTTGCCACCAGTTTGGCCATATTTCAGAGCTGCAACATCACTGGAGTGCCCAAAAGCACAAGGTGTGCAATACTCAGAGACATAGCCAAGGTAAGAAAGGCTGAAAGACGACCACCACTGAACAAGACACACAAGCTGAAACGTCAAGACTGGGCCAAGAAATATCTCAAGACTGATTTTTCTAAGGTTTTATGGACTGATGAAATGAGAGTGAGTCTTGATGGGCCAGATGGCTGGATTGGTAAAGGGCAGAGAGCTCCAGTCCGACTCAGACGCCAGCAAGGTGGAGGTGGAGTACTGGTTTGGGCTGGTATCATCAAAGATGAGCTTGTGGGGCCTTTTTGGGTTGAGGATGGAGTCAAGCTCAACTCCCAGTCCTACTGCCAGTTTCTGGAAGACACCTTCTTCAAGCAGTGGTACAGGAAGAAGTCTGCAAGGTAAGAAAAACATGATTTTCATGCAGGACAATGCTCCATCACACGCGTCCAAGTACTCCACAACGTGGCTGGCAAGAAAGGGTATAAAAGAAGAAAATCTAATGACATGGCCTCCTTGTTCACCTGATCTGAACCCCATTGAGAACCTGTGGTCCATCATCAAATGTGAGATTTACAAGGAGGGAAAACAGTACACCTCTCTGAACAGTGTCTGGGAGGCTGTGGTTGCTGCTGCACGCAATGTTGATGGTGAACAGATCAAAACACTGACAGAATCCATGGATGGCAGGCTTTTGAGTGTCCTTGCAAAGAAAGGTGGCTATATTGGTCACTGATTTGTTTTTGTTTTGTTTTTGAATGTCAGAAATGTATATTTGTGAATGTTGAGATGTTATATTGGTTTCACTGGTAAAAATAAATAATTGAAATGGGTATATATTAGTTTTTTGTTAAGTTGCCTAATAATTATGTACAGTAATAGTCACCTGCACACACAGATATCCCCCTAAAATAGCTAAAACTAAAAACAAACTAAAAACTGCTTCCAAAAATATTCAGCTTTGATATTAATGAGTTTTTTGGGTTCATTGAGAACATGGTTGTTGTTCAATAATAAAATTAATCCTCAAAAATACAACTTGCCTAATAATTCTGCACTCCCTGTACATCTCTGCTAAATCTGTCTATTCCCTTCACCATTAGTACTGTGGCTGAATAGCAGCTTATTTAGCTCTGCTACATCTGATTCTATCTTCCACCTGCATTGATTCTAAACTTCCACATATACATCTCTGTTACATCTGTCTATTCCCTTCCCCATTAGTACTGTGGCTGAACAGAAGCTTATTCAGCTTTGTTACATCTGATCCTCTCTTCCACCAGCATTGATGCTGACCAGTTACATATACATCTCTGCTAAATCTGTCTATTCCCTTCACCATTAGTACTGTGGCTGAACAGCAGCTTATTTAGCTCTGCTACATCTGATTCTATCTCCCACCAGCATTGATTCTAAACCGCCACATATACATCTCTGTGAAGATATAACAACTCCCGCAATAGTGTTGCAAAAAAGGAATACTTTAATTGATATTTGCGGCTGTGTACAATTATTTGACGTTTCGGCCACACATTGGCCTTCATCAGACTTCTGCCGCTTGTGGTGCTTTCCAGACAGTGTGAATGCACTAATTATCCCGACGCCTGCATCCTGTAGATCTTCTACCACAAGCGGCAGAAGTCTGATAAAGGCCAATGTGTGGCCGAAACGTCAAATAATTGTACACAGCCGCAAATATCAATTAAAGTATTCCTTTTTTGCAACGCTATTGCTGGAGTTGTAATATCTTTACTGAAACGGGGTGGGAACCCAACTTCCAGCGGCAAACGGACTGCAGAGTTCCACAAAGTTTTGCTTATACATATACATCTCTGTTACATCTGTCTATTCCCTTCCCCATTAGTACTGTGGCTGAACAGCAGCTTATTCAGCTCTGTTACATCTGATTCTCTCTTCCACCAGAATTGATGCTGACCCTCCACAAATATATATCTCTGTTACATCTGTCTATTTCCTTCCTCATTAGTACTGTGGCTGAACAGCAGCTTATTCAGCTCTGCTACAGCTGATTCTCTCTTCCACCTACATTGATTCTAAACTGCCACATATAGATCTTTGTTACATCTGTCTATTCCCTTCACCATTAGTACTGCGGCTGAACAGCAGCTTATTCAGCTTTGCTACATCTGTCTCTTTCTTCCACCAGCATTGATGCTGACCCGCCACATATACATTTCTGCTAAATCTGTCTATTCCCTTCACCATTAGTAATGCAGCTGAACAGCAGCTTATTCAGCTTTGCTACATCTATCTCTCTCTTCCACCAGCATTGAAGCTGACCCGCCACATATACATTTCTGCTAAATCTGTCTATTCCCTTCACCATTAGTACTGTGGTTGAACAGCAGCTTATTCAGCTCTGCTACATCTAATTTTCTCTTCCACCAGCATTGATTCTAAATCGCCACATATACATCTCTGTTACATATGTCTATTCCCTTCCCCATTAGTACTGTGGCTGAACAGCAGCTTATTCAGCCCTGCTACATCTGATTCTCTCTTCCACCCACATTGATTCTAAACCGCCACATATACATCTCTGTTACATCTGTCTATTCCCTTCCCTATTAGTACTGTGGCTGAACAGCAGCTTATTAAGCTCTGCTACATCTGTCTTTGTCTTCCACCAGCATTGATGCTGACCCACCACATATATACAGTACAGCCCAAAAGTTTGGACACACCTTCTCATTCAAAGAGTTTTCTTTATTTTCATGACTATGAAAATTGTAGATTCACACTGAAGGCATCAAAACTATGAAATAACACATGTGGAATTATATACATAACAAACAAGTGTGAAACAACTGAAAATATGTCATATTCTAGGTTCCTCAAAGTAGCCACCTTTTGCTTTGATTACTGCTTTGCACACTCTTGGTATTCTCTTGATGAGCTTCAAGAGGTAGTCACCTGAAATGGTTTTCACTTCACAGGTGTGCCCTGTCAGGTTTAATAAGTGGGATTTCTTGCCTTATAAATGAGGTTGGGACCATCAGTTGCGTTAAGGAGAAGTCAGGTGGATACACAGCTGATAGTCCTACTGAATAGACTGTTAGAATTTGTATTATGGCAAGAAAAAAGCAGGTAAGTAAAGCAAAACGAGTGGTCATCATTACTTTAAGAAATGAAGGTCAGTCAGTTAGCCGAAAAATTGGGAAAACTTTGAAAGTAAGGGCTATTTGACCATGAAGGAGAGTGATGGGGTGCTGCGCCAGATGACCTGGCCTCCACAGTCACTGGACCTGAACCCAATCGAGATGGTTTGGGGTGAGCTGGACCACAGAGTTAAGGCAAAAGGGCCAACAAGTGCTAAGCATCTCTGGGAACTCCTTCAAGACTGTTGGAAGACCATTTCAGGTGACTACCTCTTGAAGCTCATCAAGAGAATGCCAAGAGTGTGCAAAGCAGTAATCAAAGCAAAAGGTGGCTACTTTGAATAACCTAGAATATGACATATTTTTAGTTGTTTCACACTTGTTTGTTATGTATATAATTCCACATGTGTTAATTCATAGTTTTGATGCCTTCATAGTCATGAAAATAAAGAAAACTCTTTGAATGAGAAGGTGTGTCCAAACTTTTCGTCTGTACTGTACATCTCTGCTAAATCTGTCTGTCTATTTCCTTCCCCATTAGTATTGTGGCTGAACAGCAGCTTATTCAGCTCTGCTACATCTGTCTCTGCCAGTACCCTCTAGCACTGTTGCAGAACCGCTTCAGATACAGCTTTGCTATATCGGTCTTCCCCTCCCACACTAGCACTCTGGTTCAGATACAGCTCTGCTATATATATATATATATATATATAGTTCCATATAAGGGCGGGGAAAATAATATGGGACACACACAGACAAAAAATACTTTCTTGTGCATGAGCCCTAAGGGTAGGTTCACACTGAGGATTTTTTAAGCAGGTTTTGAGGCAGATTTCCATTCAGATTTTTCAGCCAAGGCCAGCAGTGAATCCAGAAGGAAGGCGACATTGAGTCCTTCTTTTACATTCCCGATTCCTTTCGAACCCACTTCTGGTTTTGAATGAAAAAACTGCAGGGAAATTTGCCTCAATACCTCCTCCAAAAATCTCTGTGTGAACCTACCCTTATTCACGCAAATAACTTAAAAATAACGGGGCATATCTGTAAACTTTCTGGACAAAATACTGTATTTATGAAGCGTCTGTACCATGCACCAGTGTTGATAAACCTGCGTTCACACTGCAGTCAGTGGACACAGTTGGCGAATGTAGCCATAGGCGTATGATGGAGGCAAAAAAAAGCTTCCTCTTAGCTTCTATGGCAATTTACTACCTCATAAAAGAGCGCGTCGGGCTGCTTATTTCAATACAGCAGGTCATAGCATTTTTAGTATTATTTAGTAGCCATAGCTTTTTTTATTTTTTAACTGATTGTCTTAGGTATAGGCTCATTTTTTTGCGGGATGAGCTGACAGTTTAATTGGTACTATTTTGGGGGGCATACGCCCTTTTGATCGGTTGGTGTTGCACTTTTTGTCATGGTAGGTGACAAAAAATAGCTTTTTTGGCCCTTTTATAATTTTTTTTTACGGTGTTCACCTGAGGGGTTAGGTAATGTGATATTTCTATAGAGCAGGTCGTTATGGACACGGCGATACATAATATGTATACTTTATTTAAGTTTTACACAATAATAAATTGTTTTGTTTCAAAAATGCTATGTTTTTGTGTCTCCATAGACTGAGAGCCATAGCTTTTTTATTTTTTGGCCGATTTTCTTAGGTAGGGGCTCATATTTTGCGGGATGAGGTGACAGTTTAATTGGTACTATTTTAGGAGGTATACACCCTTTTGATCTCTTGGTGTTGCACTTTTTGTGATAGTAGGTGACCAAAAAAGTGTGCCCTCCCCCCCTCCCCGGTATTAAAATCATTGGTGGACAGTGCGCCCAGCGCTCCCCTGCCCTTCCCAGTATTAAAAATCATTGGTGAGCAGTGCGCCCCCAGCCCCTCCCCTTCAATCATTGGTGGCAGCGGCATTTCCGATCCGGGTCCCAGCAGTGTAATGCTGGGGCTCCGATCGGTTACCATGACAGCCAGGGCGCTACTGAAGTCCTGGCTGCCATGGTAAGTTAGTTAGCATTGCACTTACATGCCGGGTGGCCGACTGGCGCTCCTTCTTCTTATAACTCACAGGTATGTGCGGCGCATTTCTATAAGGAAATAAAAATAAGAAATAGGAATAAAAATCAAGGATGACAAAATTTAAATCATTTTAAAAAGTTTTATTAATTTAATTATAATGCTATACCATGTAAATTAAAAGCGCTCTTATAACTGCAGCCTGAAATGAAACAAACAAGGTGTGCATTAACTGCAGACTGTCAGCTTTAATTTGAGGGTATTTACATCCAAATCAGGTGAACGGTGCAGGAATTACAACAGTTTGCATATGTGCCTCCCACTTGTTAAGGGACCAAAAGTAATGGGACAATTGGCTTCTCTGCTGTTCCATGGCCAGGTCTGTGTTATTTCCTCTTTATCCTAATTATAATTAGCAGATAAAAGGTCCAGCGTTCATTTCAACTGTGCAATTTGCATTCGGAATCTGTTGCTTTCAACTCAAGATGAGATCCAAAGAGCTGTCACTATCAGTGAAGCAAGCCATCATTAGGCTGTTTGGAACATTCTTAAAAAGAAGGAACGCATCCGTGAGCTCTGCAACACCAAAAGGCCCGGAAAATAACTGTGGTGGATGACTGAACAATTATTTCCCTGGTGAAAAAAACACCCTTTGCAACAGTTGGCCAGATCAAGAACACTTTCCAGGAGGTAGGTGTGTGTGTGTGTCAAGGTCAACAATCAAGAAAATACTTCATTAGAGTGAATACAGAGGGTTCAGCACAAGATGTAAACCATTGGTGAGCCTCAAAAATAGGAAGGCCGGATTAGAGTTTGCCAAATGACACCTGAAAAAACCTTCCAGTTCTGGAACAACATCCTATGGACAGATGAGACCAAGATCGACTTGTACCAGAGTGATGGGAAGAGAAAAGTATGGAGAAGGAAAGGAACTGCTCATGATCCTAATATTACCACCTCATCAGTGAAGCATGGTGGTGGTAGTGTCATGGCGTGGGCATGTATGGCTGCCAATGGAACTGGTTCTCTTGTATTTATTGATGATGTGACTGCTGACAAAAGCAGCAGGATGAATTCTGAAGTGTTTCAGGCAATATTATCTGCTCATATTCAGCCAAATGCTTCAGAACTCATTGGACGGTGCTTCACAGTGAAGATGGACAATGACCTAAAGCATACTGCAAAAGCAACCAAAGAATTTTTTTAAGGTAAAGAAGTGGAATGTTATGCAATTGCTAAGTCAATCACCTGACCTGAATCTGATTGAGCATGCATTTCACTTGCTTAAGACAAAACTGAAGGGAAAATGCCCCAAGAACAAGCAGGAACAAAAGACAGTTCTAGTAGAGGCCTGGCAGAGCATCACCAGGGATGAAACCCAGCGTCTGGTGATGTCTATGCGTTCCAGATTTCAGGCTGTAATTGACTGCAAAGGATTTGCAACCAAGTATTAAAAAGTGAAAGTTTGATTTATGATTATTATTCTGTCCCATTACTTTTGGTTCCTTAACAAGTGGGAGGCACATATGCAAACTGTTATAATTCCTACACCGTTCACCTGATTTGGATGTACTCTCAAATTAAATCTGACAGTCTGCAGTTAAAGCACATCTTGTTCATTTCATTTCAAATCCATTGTGGTGGTGTATAGAGCCAAAAATGTTAGAATTGTGTTGATGTCCCAATATTTATGGACCTGACTGTATGTATGTCTATGAAAAGTACATTTAATTTAACTCCATTGTGTGTGTGCGGTTCTTATTCATGAGTGTAATTTAACTCACACACATTGGACAACTTAGTCAAAACACTGAATTTGAATTAAAAACCTGAAATGCCACATTCCTGCTATACTACTTGGTAGATCATGTTAACTCAAGAATCACAGCTGTCATGAGTACATCCTGTCAACTATACAACCATTTCCTTAATTTACAACACCTCAATACATTTTCTCACAGGTCCACAAGCGTACATTAGATTGAAACTTAAAGTGGGTTATGATCATAGCACAGGACGACAGCTGTTACCTGAAACTCACGGTCCATGCATCCTAACATCAAACTTTTCATTTCCTACAAGACCCCACACATGAGTATCAGGTCGCAGCTGTGACAACCTGAGATGTGTTAATTTTCTCGGGATCTGTTAACACAAAACTATTGGTATCGCCGCAACAGCTGTGGCAAACACAACGCAGTATCTATCCATATTTTTATAGCATCTCTTTTCAGAAAACAAAATGAAAGTAATTGTCTGTATCACCGCCAACACCTATTGCATATGCTAATGGTAAGAAAAAAGGCTTAACTTAAATTTTATATCAAATGATAAGCTTTACATATCACTTTATAAGTGCACATTGAAAAAATGTGGGAAGTGACCCGTGGCGCCTGAAAAGCCCACAGCTTTGGGCATCTTACAGAGCTTCATCGGTATGAAATTCAACGAATCTATCAATCTAATTTTTAAATCAGTCAGGGTAACACACATTAACCGGCCATCTTGGATTATAATGTCAATTTAAAATGTTTTGTTCATCAGCTCATGTATAAAAAAATAAGCGTCGTAACCACTGGCATGAACTTGTAGCCGGAAAACTTTCCTTCGATAAAAAAGCGTACAAAATCGTGCATACAGGATTTACCGCTAAATTGCCAGGAATTAGGGCCGTATAATGTAGTCGCGTAAATGTAATTGGGTATATGTATGCCTGTTTCTTGCATGCACTCAAAGTCGTAAAAGATGTACTTGTCAGTCGCTTGTTTGGGGTTGTAAGGCTGCATGTAACAGACGTGGTCGTCAAATTTGCCAACCAGCCCGCCGCAGACGCTGCATTTTAGACCGCTACACTTCTGCTCAGCGCCCCAGTCTATATATCTGTAACAAAAAACGCAAAACGTTTTTTATCTTACAAAACGTGTTATCACTAAGTGATAGGTTTCTATGCATTTCAAAGCACGTCCCTGAACGACAAAGCACCATGCATATCGGGCACCGTACATTATCGTCCTGATCAACACCATCCATCCACTGACACGCTTTGCAAAATTGTATACAGCCGTGTTGGTGTTTATTGTTGTATACACAGCAGCACCGGACGCATAAATATTTGGCTTCGATAAACTACATTACACTGCTGGGACTCCGATCTGAACTGCCGCTGCCACCAATGATTGGGGGAGCGGGGGGGGCGCTCTGCCGACAAATGATTTTTAATACTGGGAAGGGCGGGGGGCACACTGCCCAGCAATGATTTATAATACTGGGAAAGGCGGGGGGAGGGTGCACTGCCCACCAATGATTTTGCAACATTAATTTTATTTTTAATAAATCCTCGGCCATACTGAAATTGAAGGAGGGGGAGAGGAGGGAGGCCGGCACAGTTATACACAGCAGCGCAGCTCCGATCTCCTCACCATTCACTGAGGAGATCCGGGCTGCGCTGCTGAACGCTGAAAGTCCGGACAGCTCCCCTCCTCCTCCGCTGATAGGGCACCCATCTCCCACCCTACGGCCTTCTCCTTCTGTTCGGACGGCCGTGCATGCACTGAACTATATTCTTTTGTGCTCCGTTAACTATGGAGCTGCGCATGTGTGGCTCTATTTTAGACGCGACTCAAAGGAATATAGAATCTGCACATGAGAGGCCACCCGGCTACATGCGTGCTCACAGCCACTAGATCGCCACTAGATCGCCAGGAAAACCACTGCGCAAGCGCGGCTCATGGATGCGGCAGGCGAGCGGTGGCCGTATCCATGGGCAGCGAACATAAACAATCAAATAGGAGACTTCAATTATAGAGCGAACATTATATTTTTTTTTTAACCAATATATTTAGACAAATGTTCCCTGGCGGTTGTATAATTAAATTAAATATGATCAGAAACTGGTAATTTAGGAAAATCTAAGTTAAATATCAAATATTCGGGTTTAACTAATAAACTTCTTGCATAAAGAAAACATGAATAATTTTGAATATAACAACATTGACATCCATTGCACCTACATAAATGTACTACTTGACCCAACAGAAACACCAAATAATGAATACATTTTAAATATTTAATGGTCAGGTGGAACCTTTTCCTAACATTTTATAAAATTAGACTGTTAAAGCCATTCATAAGATGTATTTCCCACATGGGATTGTCAAATGCTCTAGTGGAAAAATGCAATTCTCAAGTCACACGATTCCTCATCGTAAACACATAAAAAATAATTGTCCCCCAAGCTCTACAAAGATAAGGTAAACTGCGTGCTCTCCAGGGTTTAAAAACATTTTAATGAATTGTGGATTTTGGCATTAGCTTTCTTGATCATATCTTTTAGGTCCTTCAACAATTCATCAGGTTTTATGTACATTTAATATGAATAAATTTGAGTGAATTTCTTAAAATTAGTTATGGTTCCAATTCTAACAAATTGATCAGAAAATTAAATTTGAGTCCAAATCAATTCTACCCAAATTGGAAGTGATCTATTTGGTCGAAAAATGGACTGTACGAGACTCTAAGGTCTTAATGGGACATATATATTTATATATATATATATATATATATATATATTCTCTTATCTTTCATTTTTTTTTTGTCTCTGCCCTTTTAAGCTTTTGAACACAATGATATCTATAGCAAATAATGTATGGTTGACGATGTTAACAGACAACGTGTTTAAAACTGCCTTCTTAAATTAAAAAATCTTACAAAAATTGTTCCTTATTTTGGGCAGCTGTCTGCCTGTCTATACACACATACACACACACACAGTAATTTCAGAAAAAGTTGTGACTTGTTCTGAACAAGTGTCTAAAAATTCTCCCTTCTTTGGGGTTTGCAGCAGTACAATATACAACCTGGATCATAGTAGCAGCTGCAGTAGCAACACAGTAGGAACACTGGTAGAAAAGGAAATTATTGTGCGGTTGTGTAAGAGTAGTATTATAGTGACAAAGCAAAATATGTGTAGGGGTAGTAGTAGTGGCATTAGGGAAAGCAGCAGCTGTGGCAGTGGCAGCACCAGCAGCAAAACACTATGGAACAGGCAGACAGCCAATTATCAGAAATGGCAGATCTATTCATTCACCTCAGCAGGAGGTTTGTGAAGTTAATCATAGATCCATAATATTTATTTTGATAAATGTGATGTTTTCTTCACTTACAAAAGACTATTTTGTCTGCTTGGATTTGATGACAACACCAACCAAACACTGAATGCCCTCTCTGGCCGAAAAAAACAGTTCCATCATGTTCATCAGACTGAATTGGCTGCTGCTGGTTCTTCTGCAGCTTATGCTACTTGTTGTAGCTGTAGCACTGATACAGATGTAGTGTTGAGCGCGAATATTCGAATAGCGATTTTTTTTCCAGAATATCGCAACTTCGAGAATTCGTGAATATTTTAAATATAGTGCTATACATATACTTGTTATAGCGAATATTCGTAATTTTTTTCCATCTGAACACATGATTCCTCCCTGCTTCTTGCTTGTGGGCAAATGAGTCTTTTTTTTTTTTCAATCTCTAAAGTTGTTCCACTTCGGCATACTCCTCCCCGACAAGTGTCACCGTCATCATGGGAACACCTGGGGGTTAGAATATAACCCCTAGGCGTTCCCATGTTGACGGGGACGCTTGCCTGGGGGTTAGAATATACCATCGGATCTGAGTTTTCACAATCTCAGTGAGATTGTGAAAACTCAGATACAATGGTATATTCTAACCTCCAGGCATTCCCAGTGTGACTGGGACGCTTGCCTGGGGGTTAGAATATACCATTGGATCTGAGTTTTCACGATCAATACAAGCGCAGGTCAAAAACTAATATATAGCACTATTGAGCGGGTCAAAAATGAATATAGAGATTAAAAAAAAAAGACGAATATTGTAAAAAAAAATATATATATTCGATATAGTGCTATATATTTGTTTTTTTGAATATTTGTCATTTTTTTTCCATCTGAAGTCATGATTCCTCTCTGCTTTAAGCAGGGAGGAATCATGACTTCAGATGGGAAAAAATGACAAATATTCTAAAAAACAAACATATAGAGCAATATAGCTAATATAGGGCTATATTTGATTTTTCTGAATATTCGTAATATTCTAAAACAAGAATATATAGCAATATAGTGAATATTCGAAAAAACTAATGTAGAACAATTTAGCTAATATAGTGCTATAATCTTCTTTGTCTAATAGTTGTAATTTTTTTCTTATCTGAAGTTAAAGAATATTCGTCATTTTCTTCCATCTGAAGTCATGATTCCTCTCTGCTTAACGTAACTATATTCTATAGTGCTATATCTTTGTTTTTGACCCGTGCTTGTATTAATAATCGCATATTACGCGATAATTACCCTGCCGTTTTTTAGAGTAAAACTTTTTTTTAGAATATAACGAATATTCGAATTCGTGAATATTCGACAAATATTCTTCAAAATATTCGCAAAATATCGTAAATTTGAATATAACTCCTGCCGCTCATCACTATACAGATGGTGAAAGAGTGGCCTCTGGGTCAGACTCACAGGCGACAGGCTCTTCAAAAGCTGTGGCAAGATGTGTACACTGTGTATGCTGGTAATTCAACAATTTAACTCCCTTTCAGCATCAGGAAAACCTTCCCCCACTTTGCTTTGATAGTGATGATCTAAAATCATGGCTATTGAATATTCATCACTTTGCTTGATGGTAAAGTCACACTTGTTAACACGTCATCAGCCAGTCAGTGTGCCCAAGGACCTACAAGGACTCTTACAATCTTAAAAAAAGTAAGATTTGTTTGTTTAAAATCTTTCCCCTCTTTACAATGGCAGACATGGTTCTGTGCAGGAATTGTGCTTTTATTTCAGGTTCCACTCTTTAGAGGTTTGGATACTGTCTGATATGTAGACAGCTCTCCATAATGCAGCAGGAAATTACCTTTTTATGAGATTTGTAAATTAACCATTAAACAAACTCAGGCTGAGAACATTGCAATGCCACTGCCACAGAGGCCCCCTAGAAAAGGAAGATAGGTTACTGTCGGTTCTGGTAGACTGAGAGTTGTGGATAGAAGACATGTCCCACAGTCTGTGGCTCTCCATAATTCATTTGCAGCACTTTCAGAGTGCAAGAGCAACATGAAGGATGGCTCAAGCACAGTGGGTGAGAAACAATCATCTCCCATGCCTAAAGTATGCAAGACTGCAGCCAAAGACAAAAAGGAGAAGCAAAGGATTGATAGTAAGCAGCTCTTGGTGGGCAATTCCATCATAAGAGGTGTGAAGTTTGAGGAGAATGCTGTTGTGAGATGCCTCCCTGGTGCTACCACTAGCAGGGATAGACGATGAATTCTTAATATTGTTAGGCAAGCAAAGCAGGAAAGGGAAGTGGATGTTATTGTCCATCTTGGGGCAAAGGGTCTGGCTTGCAATGAGGTTTCAAAGGTAATGGGAGGTTGCATCAACTGTTTAATTCTCTGCAGTTTTGCCTGTGCATAACCTTCAGCATAACAGGAGGATGCGCATTAAGGAATTCAATGTATGGCTTGGTGAATGGTGTCTGAACCAAGGGTTTGGCTTTGTGTCTCATGTTAGCTCTTGGAATGGAAAAGAACTGTACAAGAAAGATGGTTTGCATCTTTCTCTCAAGGGAACGAATGTCCTGAGTGAACAGTTCCAAGTATTTGCTAAGGAGCATTTAAACTTGGAAAGGGGGGCAAAAGAGTGATAATCCAGCAGTCCAACTGCCCCCCGGAACAATGCCAGAAGATGCCAGTAGCACAAAGGTTAAGAAATGACAAGCTCAGATTCTTGTCTACAAATGCTTGCAGTTTAGGAAATAAGATCAATGAACTTGAGGCTATAATGGCATCTGAGAATATAAATGTAGTGGCTGTTACTGAGATGTGGTTCAAGGGGAGTAATGACTGGGATATAACAATACCAGGGTTCTCTCTATACAGGAAAGACAGAGAAGGCAAGAAGGAGAAGGAGGGGTGGCCCTGTATGTGAAAGATAGCATCAAATCTAAATTTATACAAGTTATCGAGAACAATTTAGAGCCAGTTTGGGTTACCTTGCAGCTTGATAATCAAATGGTAACTCGTGTAGGTGTGATATATAGACCACCTAGCCAAGTCAAAGAATTAGATGATCTATTAGTTGAGGATAAGCTAAAATGACATTGAAAGGGGAAATTATCATTATGGGAGACTTTAATCTTCCTGATGTAAACTGGAAAACCAAAATAGCTAGTTCTGCGAGGCGTACAGATATTCTAAATTCCTTACTAGGATTATCTCTACAGCAAGTAGTTGAGGAGACAACATGGAAGGAGGCCATTTTAGATATAGTATTCACAAATTGGAATTTGGTATCTGATATTACTGTAGGGGAAAGTTTGGGATCTAGTGATCACCAGTCAGTGTGGTTCACTATAAGTACAGTGACTGAGTCACACCACACGAAAACAAAAGTTTAAGATTTTAGAAAAACTGACTTTTCTAGAATTAGATTAGTGGCATACAAGTCCTTATCAGACTGGAGCAGTTTCACTGGAGTCCAGGAAAAATGGGACTACTTAAAAGTGGCACTATTGAAGGCAACAGATAATTGCATTAGGCTTGTCAGTAAAAGCAAAAAAAGATAGGAAGAGACCACTATGGTACTCAGCAGAAGTGGCCAAAATCATTAAAAACAAAAAGATAGCATTTAGTAGTGATAAAAAATAAAATAAAATAAAAGGATGACAGGGAAATTTATAAGATTAGGCAGAGAGAGGCCAAGCAAGTTATAAGAGCTTCTAAAGCACAGGCAGAAGAGAAATTAGCTCAGTCAGTGAAAAAAGGTGATAAGTAGGGATGAGCGAACTCGAACTGTATAGTTCGGGTTCGTACCGAATTTTGGGGTGTCCGTGACACGGACCCAAACCCGGACATTTTCGTAAAAGTCTGGGTTCGGGTTCGGTGTTCGTCGCTTTCTTGGCGCTTTCGTGACGCTTTCTTGGCGCTTTTTGAAAGGCTGCAAAGCAGCCAATCAACAAGCGTCATACTACTTGCCCCAAGAGGCCGTCACAGCCATGCCTACTATTGGCATGGCTGTGATTGGCCAGAGCACCATGTGACCCAGCCTCTATTTAAGCTGGAGTCACATAGCGCCGCCCGTCACTCTGCTCTGATTAGCGTAGGGAGAGGTTGCGGCTGCGACAGTAGGGCGAGATTAGGCAGATTAACTCCTCCAAAGGACTTGATTAATCGATCGATCTGCAGCTGTGGATCATTGAGCTGCTGATACTCAATTGCTCACTGTTTTTAGGCTGCCCAGACCGTTTGTCAGTCACTTTTTTCTGGGGTGATCGGCGGCCATTTTGTGTCTTGTGCGGTGCTGCGACCAAGTGCATCCAAGCTGCGACCAAGTGCATTTAACCCTCAATGGTGTGGTTGTTTTTTGGCTAAAGCCTACATCAGGGTGAAGCTGTCACACCAAGTGCATTTAACTAGCAATAGTCTGTTTATTTTTTGGCCATATACTACATCAGGGGCAAGCTGCGCCCGTCACCAAGTGCATTTAACCCTCAATGGTGTGGTTGTTTTTTGGCTGAAGCCTACATCAGGGTGAAGCTGTCACACCAAGTGCATTTAACCAGCAATAGTCTGTTAATTTTTTGGCCATATACTAAATCAGGGGCAAGCTGCGCCCGTCACCAAGTGCATTTAACCCTCAGTAGTGTGGTTGGTCAAGCTGTCACACCAAGTGCATTTAACCAGCAATAGTCTGTTCATTTTTTGGCCATATACTACATCAGGGGCAAGCTGCGCCCGTCACCAAGTGCATTTAACCCTCAGTAGTGTGGTTGGTCAAGCTGTCACACCAAATGCATTTAACCAGCAATAGTCTGTTCATTTTTTGGCCATATACTAAATCAGGGGCAAGCTGCGCCCGTCACCAAGTGCATTTAACCCTCAGTAGTGTGGTTGGTCAAGCTGTCACACCAAGTGCATTTAACCAGCAATAGTGTGGTTATTTTTTGGCCATATCCCAGTCTAATCCTGTCAGTAAATCCATACCGGTCACCCAGCGCCTAAATACTAGGCCTCAAATTTATATCCCGCTAAATCTGTCGTTACCGCTGTACTGTTGTGGATGGGCAAGTTATTTAGTGTCCGTCAAAGCACATTTTTTGTTCTGGGTTGAAATACAATTCCCAATTTAGCAATTTCATAATTTAGTGGTTTCTGCTATATCAGAGCTATTTGAAATCTATCCCTAAAAGGGTATATAATATTCAAGGTGCACATAGGGTCATTCAGAATAACTTCACACACACGCTACTGTGATTTCCAAGTCTAATTCTGTCACTAAATCCATACCGGTCACCCAGCGCCTAAATAGTAGGCCTCAAATTTATATCCCGCTAAATCTGACGTTACCGCTGTCCTGTTGTGGATGGGCAAGTTATTTAGTGTCCGTCAAAGCACATTTTTTTGTTCTGGGTTGAAATACAATTCCCAATTTAGCAATTTCATAATTTAGTGGTTTCTGCTATATCAGAGCTATTTGAAATCTATCCCTAAAAGGGTATATAATATTCAAGGTGCACATAGGGTCATTCAGAATAACTTCACACCCGCTACTGTGCATTTCCAAGTCTAATTCTGTTAGTAAATCCATACCGGTCACCCAGCGCCTAAATACTAGGCCTCAAATTTATATCCCGCTAAATCTGTCGTTACCGCTGTCCTGTTGTGGATGGGCAAGTTATTTAGTGTCCGTCAAAGCACATTTTTTGTTCTGGGTTGAAATACAATTCCCAATTTAGCAATTTCATAATTTAGTGGTTTCTGCTATATCAGAGCTATTTGAAATCTATCCCTAAAAGGGTATATAATATTCAAGGTGCACATAGGGTCATTCAGAATAACTTCACACACACGCTACTGTGCATTTCCAAGTCTAATTCTGTCACTAAATCCATACCGGTCACCCAGCGCCTAAATACTAGGCCTCAAATTTATATTCAGCTGAATTTGAATACAATACATTGGGCCAAATAATATTTTTGTTGTTGTGGTGAACCATAACAATGAGGAAAACATCTAGTAAGGGACGCGGACGTGGTGGTGTTAGTGGACCCTCTGGTGCTGGGAGAGGACGTGGCCGTTCTGCCACATCCACACGTTCTAGTGTACCAACTACCTCAGGTCCTAGTAGCCGCCATAATTTACAGCGATATTTGGTGGGGCCCAATGCCGTTCTAAGGATGGTAAGGCCTGAGCAGGTACAGGAATTAGTCAATTGGGTGGCCGACAGTGGATCCAGCACGTTCACATTATCTCCCACCCAGTCTTCTGCAGAAAGCGCACAGATGGCGCCTGAAAACCAAGCCCATCAGTCTGTCACATCACCCCCATGCATACCAGGGAAACTGTCTGAGCCTCAAGTTATGCAGCATTCTCTTATGCTGTTTGAAGACTCCGCTGGCAGGGTTTCCCAAGGGCATCCACCTAGCCCTTCCCCAGCGGTGGAAGACATAGAATGCACTGACGCACAACCACTTATGTTTCCTGATGATGAGGACATGGGAATACCGCCTCAGCCCGTCTCTGATGATGACGAAACACAGGTGCCAACTGCTGCGTCTTTCTGCAGTGTGCAGACTGAACAGGAGGTCAGGGATCAAGACTGGGTGGAAGACGATGCAGGGGACGATGAGGTCCTAGACCCCACATGGAATGAAGGTCGTGCCACTGACTTTCACAGTTCGGAGGAAGAGGCAGTGGTGAGACCGAGCCAACAGCGTAGCAAAAGAGGGAGCAGTGGGCAAAAGCAGAACACCCGCCGCCAAGAGACTCCGCCTGCTACTGACCGCCGCCATCTGGGACCGAGCACCCCAAAGGCAGCTTCAAGGAGTTCCCTGGCATGGCACTTCTTCAAACAATGTGCTGACGACAAGACCCGAGTGGTTTGCACGCTGTGCCATCAGAGCCTGAAGCGAGGCATTAACATTCTGAACCTTAGCACAACCTGCATGAGCAGACACCTGCATGCAAAGCATTAACAGCAGTGGAGTAAACACATTAAAAACAAGGAAGTCACTCAGGCTCCCCCTGCTACCTCTTCTGCTGCTGCCGCCTCGTCCTCTTCTGCTGCTGCCGCCTCGGCCTCTTCTGCTGCTGTTGCTGCCTCGGCCTCTTCCTCCGCCTCTGGAGGAACATTGGCACCTGCCGCCCAGCAAACAGGGGATGTACCACCAACACCACCACCTCCGTCACCAAGCATCTCAACCATGTCACACGGCATTGTTCAGCTCTCCATCTCACAAACATTTGAGAGAAAGCGTAAATTCCCACCTAGCCACCCTCGATCCCTGGCCCTGAATGCCAGCATTTCTAAACTACTGGCCTATGAAATGCTGTCATTTAGGCTGGTGGACACAGACAGCTTCAAACAGCTCATGTCGCTTGCTGTCCCACAGTATGTTGTTCCTAGCCGGCACTACTTCTCCAAGAGAGCCGTGCCTTCCCTGCACAACCAAGTATCCGATAAAATCAAGTGTGCACTGCGCAACGCCATCTGTGGCAAGGTCAACCTAACCTCGGACCAGTAAGCACGGCCAGGGACGCTATATCTCCCTAACTGCACACTGGGTAAAGGTAGTGGCAGCTGGGCCCCAGGCGGAGAGCTGTTTGGCGCACGTCCTTCCGCCGCCAAGGATCGCAGGGCAACATTCTTTGCCTCCTGTTGCCACCTCCTCCTACTCAGCTTCCTCCTCCTCTTATTCCACCTGCTCATCCAGTCAGCCACACACCTTCACCACCAACTTCAGCACAGCCCGGGGTAAACGTCAGCAGGCCATTCTGAAACTCATATGTTTGGGGGACAGGCCCCACACCGCACAGGAGTTGTGGCGGGGTATAGAACAACAGACCGACGAGTGGTTGCTGCCGGTGAGCCTCAAGCCCGGCCTGGTGGTGTGCGATAATGGGCGAAATCTCGTTGCAGCTCTGGAACTAGCCGGTTTGACGCACATCCCTTGCTTGGCGCATGTGCTGAATTTGGTGGTGCAGAAGTTCATTTACATCAACCCCGACATGTCAGAGCTGCTGCATAAAGTGCGGGCCGTCTGTTCGCGCTTCCGGCGTTCACATCTAGCCGCTGCTCGCCTGTCTGCGCTACAGCGTAACTTCGGCCTTTCCGCTCACCGCCTCATATGCGATGTGCCCACCAGGTGGAACTCCTCCTTGCACATGCTGGACAGACGCACGGGTCAGTCGCACTACGGAACAGCACCACTTCACCACCAATGACTGGGCCTCCATGCGAGACCTGTGTGCCCTGTTGCGCTGTTTCGAGTACTCCACCAACATGGCCAGTGGTGATGATGCCGTTATCAGCGTTACAATACCACATCTATGTCTCCTTGAGAAAACACTTAGGGCGATGATGGAAGAGGAGGTGGCCCAGGAGGAGGAGGAGGAGGAGGAGGAGGAAGAGGGGTCATTTTTAGCACTTTCAGGCCAGTCTCTTAGAAGTGACTCAGAGGGAGGTTTTTTGCAACAGCAGAGGCCAGGTATAAATGTGGCCAGCCAGGGCCCACTACTGGAGGACGAGGAGGACGAGGATGAGGAGGAGGTGGAGGTGGATGAGGATGAAGCATGGTCACAGCGGGGTGGCACCCAACGCAGCTCTGGCCCATCACTGGTGCGTGGCTGGGGGGAAACGCAGGACGATGACGATACGCCTCCCACAGAGGACAGCTTGTCCTTACCCCTGGGCAGCCTGGCACACATGAGCGACTACATGCTGCAGTGCCTGCGCAACGACAGCAGAGTTGCCCACATTTTAACGTGTGCGGACTACTGGGTTGCCACCCTGCTGGATCCACGGTACAAAGACAATGTGCCCACCTTACTTCCTGCACTGGAGCGTGATAGGAAGATGCGCGAGTACAAGCGCACATTGGTAGACGCGCTACTGAGAGAATTCCCAAATGTCACAGGGGAACAAGTGGAAGCCCAAGGCCAAGGCAGAGGAGGAGCAAAAGGTCGCCAAGGCAGCTGTGTCACGGCCAGCTCCTCTGAGGGCAGGGTTAGCATGGCAGAGATGTGGAAAAGTTTTGTCAACATGCCTCAGCTAACTGCACCACCACCTGATACGCAACGTGTTAGCAGGAGGCAACATTTCACTAACATGGTGGAACAGTACGTGTGCACACCCCTCCACGTACTGACTGATGGTTCGGCCCCATTCAACTTCTGGGTCTCTAAATTGTCCACGTGGCCAGAGCTAGCCTTTTATGCCTTGGAGGTGCTGGCCTGCCCGGCGGCCAGCGTTTTGTCTGAACGTGTATTCAGCACGGCAGGGGGCGTCATTACAGACAAACGCAGCCGCCTGTCTACAGCCAATGTGGACAAGCTGACGTTCATAACAATGAACCAGGCATGGATCCCACTGGACCTGTCCATCCCTTGTGCGGATTAGACATTAACTACCTCCCCTTAACCATATATTATTGTACTCCAGGGCACTTCCTCATTCAATCCTATTTTTATTTTCATTTTACCATTATATTGCGAGGCAACCCAAAGTTGAATGAACCTCTCCTCTGTCTGGGTGCCGGGGCCTAAATATATGCCAATGGACTGTTCCAATGTTGGGTGACGTGAAGCCTGATTCTCTGCTATGACATGCAGACTGATTCTCTGCTGACATGAAGCCAGATTCTCGGTTACGGGACCTCTCTCCTCTGCCTGGGTGCGTGGGTCTAAATATATGACAATGGACTGTTACAGTGGTGGCTGACGTGAAGTCTGATTCTCTGCTATGACATGCAGACTGATTCTCTGCTGACATGAAGCCAGATTCTCTGTTACGGGACCTCTCTCCTCTGCCTGGGTGCGTGGGCCTAAATATATGACAATGGACTGTTACAGTGGTGGCTGACGTGAAGCCTGATTCTCTGCTATGACATGCAGACTGATTCTCTGCTGACATGAAGCCAGATTCTCTGTTAAGGGACCTCTCTCCTCTGCCTGGGTGCGTGGGCCTAAATATATGACAATGGACTGTTGCAGTGGTGGCTGACGTGAAGCCTGATTCTCTGCTATGACATGCAGACTGATTCTCTGCTGACATGAAGCCAGATCCTCTGTTACGGGACCTCTCTCCTCTGCCTGGGTGCCTGGACCTAAATATATGACAATGGACTGTTCCAGTGGTGGGTGACGTGAAGCCTGATTCTCTGCTATGACATGCAGACTGATTCTCTGCTTACATGAAGCCAGATTCTCTGCTATGGGACCTCTCTCCTCTGCCTGGGTGCCTGGGCCTAAATATATGACAATGGACTGTTACAGTGGTAGCTGACGTGAAGCCTGATTCTCTGCTATGACATGCAGACTGATTCTCTGCTTACATGAAGCCAGATTCTCTGCTATGGGACCTCTCTCCAATTGATATTGGTTAATTTTTATTTATTTTATTTTAATTTGTATTCATTTCCCTATCCACATTTGTTTGCAGGGGATTTACCTACATGTTGCTGCCTTTTGCAGCCCTCTAGCTCTTTCCTGGGCTGTTTTACAGCCTTTTTAGTGCCGAAAAGTTCGGGTCCCCATTGACTTCAATGGGGTTCGGGTTCGGGACGAAGTTCGGGTCGGGTTCGGATCCCGAACATTTCCGGGAAGTTCGGCCGAACTTCTTGAACCCGAACATCCAGGTGTTCGCTCAACTCTATTCAATAGTTTTATGTCCTAATTTGTCTACTAGGCAATGAATATAGTTATTATTATTTTTATCTGTGCTGCCACCAGGGCCGCTAGCTTTTTACCCGGTATATGTGCATATATGTAATTATCCCTTACATAATTTTCTTTTTGTTGTTCAGCCTGCAGAAACAATTCATCTTCCATTTTAGTGACTCTATCCATCCATTCTTTGTAATTTGCTTCTACGGGGTTTTCAACATATTTTTTTTTTCATGCCTTTCCGCCTCATGTTCTAATACTAATAGTTTCTTCCTTAAACTTTTCTTATATGATAACATGTATTTTGTAATAATCCCTCTAATAAAGGCCTTTGCAGCCTCCCAAACCATGTTATTTGCCGCTGAACCCTCATTTATATAAAATAGAGTAGAGTTAACACTCCTGTTTTCTTAGATTTCTGAGTTGTGTTATCTAATCTAAGCAAACACCTTCAATTGCTTTTCAATGGTTTTTGTCTCAGGAAGGCGTGCTGCATCCATGGTCTAGTTACCCCTCCTTTCGTCTCGTCTGTCAGATGTGTTTCTTGTAGACAAATTATTTGTCAAATAAACCAACTGCCGCTCATCACTATAAATAACGTCATCTCCTCCCCAGCCGCCTTCAACATACAGTCCCAAGTAAATAATATCACCCCCTTCCCAGCTGCCTCCAACATGCAATCCCAGGTAAACATTACACCCTCAACATTCAGTCCCATGTAAATAACATCGGCCACCTTCAAAATACAGTGCCATGTAAACACCATTGGCATTTATTTGTGTCATTGTTGTCACACTTGTATAGCTAGGGGAATGAAGCCAGATAAAAGGAGAAATGTAATGATGGTAGTATTAGGACTTTGTATTACCTCCTATAGCAGAAACGTGTTACAGCATTGCAGGATTTGGTGGCTCAAATTCCCGGCTTCTTCATTGTCTGTACAGAGCTTACATTAGTGTTCTAGCTGGATTTACACTACCTGATTTTCGAATGCAGTAGTGATGAGCAGGAGGTGCCATATTTGATTTCGCGATATTCCGCGAATATTCCATTGAATATTCATGTTATATTCTTCGGAATCGAATATTCGTAATTATTCCAATTATCACGAGTAATATGCGATTTAATTAATCGCGTATTGCGATTTTTTCTTTTGATAATATAAGGCAACGTTCCTATGACTAATTGACTATGGCTAGGCTAATATGTGCATTTTACGAAATTTCGTAATATTGCTCTAACTTCGTCTTTTAGAATATTCCGAGAATTCTAAAAGACGAAGTTAGAGCAATATTACGAAATTTCGTAAACTACACATATAGATTGTAATTTAGCTAATATAGTCCTATATAATCCTTTTTTTTTCTCTAATTTTTTTTGCCTCTTCTGAACTTAAGTTTTGTAAAATATGTACACTATTAAAAAAATTACTATAGCAGTATATTAGCTAAATTACAATCTATATGTGTATTTTACGAATATTCTTAATATTGCTCTAACTTTGTCTTTTAGAATATTACGAATATTCTAGAAGACAAAGTTAGAGCAATATTAAGTATATACGTAAAAAGTTGAAATCGCAATTCGATTATTATAACTTGAATTAATCGGATTGCGATTTCAGCTTAGCACTGCTATATTCCATATTAGGCTAGAATTAACGAATATGGAATATAGCAGTGTTAAGTTGAAATCGCAATTCGATTATTATAACTTGAATTAATCAGATTGCGGTTTCAACATAATTCTCAAATCCGACAGTACATTCTAGTATATGGAGACGTTCCCATGGTGATGGGGACGCTCCATGAGCACGGAAGTCGGCAGAAGCGGCAACGGGCACTGACTGGAGCAGCCAGGAAGCCAGGAATCCAAAGGACAGGTAAGAACAACTTTAGGGAAGTGGGAAAGAAAAGAATATAACAATAAAAAAAAGCAAAAAAAAAAAAAGAATATTCGATTTTGCGAATATATAGAACAATATTCTAAATATTCGCAAAATCTTGAAGTTGCGATATTCGAGAAAAAAATTTGCAATTCGAATATTCACGCTCAACACTATTCTGCAGGTGCTGCAGATTACCTGATGCTCGTTCAACGAGTGAAATAATCTTTTCTGCAGATACCTTCATCTTGGTTTCAGGTCATCAGATCGTGTGAAGACTAATCTGCTGTCCAGAAACAATGAATTTGTGTGAGGTTCATTGATGGCAGTAGCCATCGCTTATCCTAGTACAGTAGAGGGGATTGTCATATGTAAATGCAGAACTTCAATTCCACTGAGGAGCAGGCATTTGTTGGAAAGGAAGGTATCCTTCTCAATAATCATCTGCTCCATCAGGCTGCATAAAGCCAGTATTACATTCCGAGAGGTGTAGACTTTAACATTAGATACCAAATTTGGTGGGATTTGTCAACATGTTTTGAGGGTTTGTCTCCTGATGCCAAAGTCCTCTGCCTGTGAAAAGAAGGATCAGAGAGACTGGATTTGTACCTGTCAGATCAGAAGGAGGTACAGAACTGAGAATGCAGCTCTGGAGTGTGACAAGATAAGTAAAGTATTCACAATGTGACTGTAAACTAGATCAGCACAATATTATTCAGTGGTGACTTATGGACATACAAATATCAAAATGTATCGTAATGATTTTTCAACCAAGTACCTCTTGATCATTGTCACATGATGACACTTCTTTTTATAATGATTAGGGTACTTTCACATTTGCGGCAGATGATTCCAGCAGGCAGTTCCGTTGTCGGAACTGCCTGCCGGATCTGGACGCAAACGGACGGCATTTGTCAGACGGATCCGGATGCAGAGCCGTCTGACAACTGCATTGAAATACCAGATCCGTCTCTCTGGTGTCATCAGGAAAAACGGATCCGGTATTTTATTTTATTTTTTTGCATTATTAAAGGTCTGCGCATGCGCAGGCCGGAAATCCGGATCCGTCTTGCCGATACACTTGGGGCCGGATCCGGCATTAATGCATTTTAATGGAAATTAATGCCGGATTCGGCATTCCGGCAAGTGTTCTGGATTTTTGGCCAGAGAGAAAATTGCACCATGCTGCTGTATTTTCTCCGGCCAAAAAACATAAGAGGAACTGAACTGAAGACATCCTGATGCATACTGAACGGATTGCTCTCCATTCAGAATGCATTAGGATAAAACTGATCAGTTATTTTCCAGTATTGAGCCCCTGTGACAAAACTCAATGCCGGAAAAGAAAAACGCTAGTGTGAAAGTACCCTAAGGTAGTAATATTAGGTCTATTAGCCACCATCTGCATTCTGCAGATAAGTTCATGTTCATGGGTTACCATCAGCTGTCTAAAGATCCCATCAAATAAGCAGGATCTTCAACAAATCTCACTTTTAGCTTAACACTTCAAGCAAAAGTAAAAGATTGGGGCTGGAGATCAGAAATTTACTTAAAACCTCATTTTAGTCCGATTCGGTTAACTCAGTCAACGGATTCCAATCATGTCTGAATAAATTTGACCCAAATGGAAATTGCCCCAATTGCTTTGAAATATCTCTCATCATAATATTCAAGGTTTACCATAGTTATTACATTCTCTACAGAGGTCACCAAATAGAAATAGTATTATTTCCTCTGTTATCTGTCTTTTATTGATTTGCTTTTTACATTTCATTCTATGCCAAAACTTTTACTTGATATTTTTTCTAAGTGCCGAAAGATTTCATACATTGGATGCTTAACACAAATGTATGTTGGTCTGCTTCTAGGAGGCGCTGAGTGCATATTACTGACTGTGATGGCCTACGATCGGTATGTTGCCATATGCCTCCCCTTATATTACACCACCATCGTGAGTTGGAGGGTCTGCAGATATTGTTCTGTTTTGATTTTGTTAGGAAGCTTCTTATTATGTACAGTGCCAAACATCCTGAAGCCTTTTGCATTCTGTAATGGAAACAGGATGGATCATTTTGCTTGTGAGATTTTAGGACTTCTGGAGCTGGCGTGTGGAGACATCACTGCTTGCAAATTACAGATATTCATTATCGGATTATTTATATTGTTTCTACCGTTTTTATTGTGGTTTCTTACATTTGTATTATTATATCAATTCTAAAAATTCCATCGTCAGACAGTAGATTAAAAACCTTTTCCACCTGCAGCTCCCACCTGATCGTGGTCTTTATGTTTTATGTGACAAGTATGATTGCGTATATGGGACGAGGAATACGTTTCTCATCAAAATATTTTTTTCTCATCTATGCAGTTTTTACACCTGTATTAAATCCACTGATATATAGCCTGAGAAATAATGAAGTGAAAAGAGCATATTTAAAAATACTAATTAAACGTTCAACTTAATCCCTTTAGCGGCGAACCTTTCATTTAGGTCAAAGCCATGAAGATGTGATCATCCTTGGAGGACACATAAGTATAAGTATACCTTTCATGCTTCTAAAAAGATCCCAGTAGTTAGTGGTAAATGCTATAATCGTATTACTTGTTATTCGTCTAGGAAAATTCTTGTGGGGTAATAGAAAAGCAGAATAATTTTTAACCCCTTTATGACTGGGCAATTTTTCCATTTTATTTATTTTTTTACTCCCAGCCGTCCCAAAGCCATAAGTTTTTTATTTCCCCATTCAAATAGCCGCACGAGGGCTTGTTTTTCGTGTGACAAGTTGTACTTTCTAATGGCACCACTCCGCCACAGTTTTATGGCTTTAGTTTTTACAGCGTTTCCTATGCGGTACAACTGACCTGTTACTTTCATTCAGTTCAATTACAACAGTACCACATATGTATAGTTTTATCTTGTGTTTTAATACTGGAAAAAATAAAAACTTTGGAAAAACACTTTTTTTTTTCTTTGCATGGACAACTTTTTAATTGTTGTGTACAGAGCTGTGAGAGGGCTTATTTTTTGCGCGAAAATCTGTACTTTTCACTGATGCCATTTTGGAGTGTGTGACTTTTTGATTACTTTTTATTAAAAAAAATTGTGCGATGCAATGTAACTAGGGATGAGCGAACTCGAACTGTATAGTTCGGGTTCGTACCGAATTTTGGGGTGTCTGTGACACGGACCCGAACCCGGACATTTTCGTAAAAGTCCGGGTTCGGGTTCGGTGTTCGTCGCTTTCTTCGCGCTTTTGTGACGCTTTCTTGGCGCTTTTTGAAAGGCTGCAAAGCAGCCAATCAACAAGCGTCATACTACTTGCCCCAAGAGGCCATCACAGCCATGCCTACTATTGGCATGGCTGTGATTGGCCAGAGCACCATGTGACCCAGCCTCTATTTAAGCTGGAGTCACATAGCGCCGCCCGTCACTCTGCTCTGATTAGCGTAGGGAGAGGTTGCGGCTGCGACAGTAGGGCGAGATTAGGCAGATTAACTCCTCCAAAGGACTTGATTAACTGATCGATCTGCAGCTGTGGATCATTGAGCTGCTGATCCTCAATTGCTCACTGTTTTTAGGCTGCACAGACCGTTTGTCAGTCTCATTTTTCTGGGGTGATCGGCGGCCATTTTGTGTCTTGTGGTGCGCCAGCACAAGCTGCGACCAAGTGCATTTAACCCTCAATGGTGTGGTTGTTTTTTGGCTAAAGCCTACATCAGGGTGAAGCTGTGACACCAAGTGCATTTAACCAGCAATAGTCTGTTCATTTTTTGGCCATATACAAAATCAGGGGCAAGCTGCGCCTGTCACCAAGTGCATTTAACCCTCAATGGTGTGGTTGTTTTTTGGCTAAAGCCTACATCAGGGTGAAGCTGTCACACCAAGTGCATTTAACCAGCAATAGTCTGTTCATTTTTTGGCCATATACAAAATCAGGGGCAAGCTGCGCCTGTCACCAAGTGCATTTAACCCTCAATGGTGTGGTTGTTTTTTGGCTAAAGCCTACATCAGGGTGAAGCTGTCACACCAAGTGCATTTAACCAGCAATAGTCTGTTCATTTTTTGGCCATATACAAAATCAGGGGCAAGCTGCGCCTGTCACCAAGTGCATTTAACCCTCAATGGTGTGGTTGTTTTTTGGCTAAAGCCTACATCAGGGTGAAGCTGTCACACCAAGTGCATTTAACCAGCAATAGTCTGTTCATTTTTTGGCCATATCCCAGTCTAATTCTGTCACTAAATCCATACCGGTCACCCAGCGCCTAAATACTAGGCCTCAAATTTATATCCAGCTAAATCTGTCCCTAGTGCTGTAGCTGGGCGAGTTATTTAGTGTCCGTTCAAGCACATTTCTTGTTCTGGGTTGAAATACAATTCCCAATTTAGCAATTTCATAATTTAGTGGTTCCTGCTATATCAGAGCTCTTTGAAATCTATCCCAAAAAGGGTATATAATATTGAAGGTGCACATAGGGTCATTCAGAGTAACTTCACACACACCCGCTACTGTGTATTTCCAAGTCTAATTCTGTCACTAAATCCATACCGGTGACCCAGCGCCTAAATACTAGGCCTCAAATTTAATTCCCTCTAAATCTCTCGTTACCCACCGCTGTACTGTTGTTGCTGGGCAAGATATTTAGTGTCCGTCAAAGCACATTTTTTGTTCTGGGTTGAAGTACAATTCCCAATTTAGCAATTTCATAATTTAGTGGTTTCTGCTATATCAGAGCTATTTGAAATCTATCCCTAAAAGGGTATATAATATTGAAGGTGCACATAGGGTCATTCAGAATAACTTCACACACACCCGCTACTGTGTATTTCCAAGTCTAATTCTGTCACTAAACCCATACCTGTCACCCAGCGCCTAAATACTAGGCCTCAAATTTATATCCAGCTAAATCTGTCCCTAGTGCTGTAGCTGGGCGAGTTATTTAGTGTCCGTTCAAGCACATTTCTTGTTCTGGGTTGAAATACAATTCCCAATTTAGCAATTTCATAATTTAGTGGTTCCTGCTATATCAGAGCTCTTTGAAATCTATCCCAAAAAGGGTATATAATATTGAAGGTGCACATAGGGTCATTCAGAATAACTTCACACACACCCGCTACTGTGTATTTCCAAGTCTAATTCTGTCACTAAACCCATACCTGTCACCCAGCGCCTAAATACTAGGCCTCAAATTTAAATCCCTCTAAATCTCTCGTTACCGTTGTCCTGTTGTAGCTGGGAAAGTTATTTAGTGCCCGTCAAAGCACATTTTTTGTTCTGGGTTGAAGTACAATTCCCAATTTAGCAATTTCATAATTTAGTGGTTCCTGCTATATCAGAGCTATTTGAAATCTATCCCAAAAAGGGTATATAATATTGAAGGTGCACATAGGGTCATTCAGAATAACTTCACACACACCCGCTACTGTGTATTTCCAAGTCTAATTCTGTCACTAAATCCATACCGGTGACCCAGCGCCTAAATACTAGGCCTCAAATTTAATTCCCTCTAAATCTCTCGTTACCCACCGGTGTACTGTTGTTGCTGGGCAAGATATTTAGTGTCCGTCAAAGCACATTTTTTGTTCTGGGTTGAAGTACAATTCCCAATTTAGCAATTTCATAATTTAGTGGTTTCTGCTATATCAGAGCTATTTGAAATCTATCCCAAAAAGGGTATATAATATTGAAGGTGCACATAGGGTCATTCAGAATAACTTCACACACACCCGCTACTGTGTATTTCCAAGTCTAATTCTGTCACTAAACCCATACCTGTCACCCAGCGCCTAAATACTAGGCCTCAAATTTAAATCCCTCTAAATCTCTCGTTACCGTTGTCCTGTTGTAGCTGGGAAAGTTATTTAGTGCCCGTCAAAGCACATTTTTTGTTCTGGGTTGAAGTACAATTCCCAATTTAGCAATTTCATAATTTAGTGGTTCCTGCTATATCAGAGCTATTTGAAATCTATCCCAAAAAGGGTATATAATATTGAAGGTGCACATAGGGTCATTCAGAATAACTTCACACACACCCGCTACTGTGTATTTCCAAGTCTAATTCTGTCACTAAATCCATACCGGTGACCCAGCGCCTAAATACTAGGCCTCAAATTTAATTCCCTCTAAATCTCTCGTTACCCACCGGTGTACTGTTGTTGCTGGGCAAGATATTTAGTGTCCGTCAAAGCACATTTTTTGTTCTGGGTTGAAGTACAATTCCCAATTTAGCAATTTCATAATTTAGTGGTTTCTGCTATATCAGAGCTATTTGAAATCTATCCCTAAAAGGGTATATAATATTGAAGGTGCACATAGGGTCATTCAGAATAACTTCACACACACCCGCTACTGTGTATTTCCAAGTCTAATTCTGTCACTAAACCCATACCTGTCACCCAGCGCCTAAATACTAGGCCTCAAATTTAAATCCCTCTAAATCTCTCGTTACCGTTGTCCTGTTGTAGCTGGGAAAGTTATTTAGTGCCCGTCAAAGCACATTTTTTGTTCTGGGTTGAAGTACAATTCCCAATTTAGCAATTTCATAATTTAGTGGTTCCTGCTATATCAGAGCTATTTGAAATCTATCCCAAAAAGGGTATATAATATTGAAGGTGCACATTGGGTCATTCAGAATAACTTCACACACACGCTTCTGTGCATTTCCAAGTCTAATTCTGTCACTAAATCCATACCGGTGACCCAGCGCCTAAATACTAGGCCTCAAATTTAATTCCCTCTAAATCTCTCGTTACCCACCGCTGTACTGTTGTTGCTGGGCAAGATATTTAGTGTCCGTCAAAGCACATTTTTTGTTCTGGGTTGAAGTACAATTCCCAATTTAGCAATTTCATAATTTAGTGGTTTCTGCTATATCAGAGCTATTTGAAATCTATCCCTAAAAGGGTATATAATATTGAAGGTGCACATAGGGTCATTCAGAATAACTTCACACACACCCGCTACTGTGTATTTCCAAGTCTAATTCTGTCACTAAATCCATACCGGTGACCCAGCGCCTAAATACTAGGCCTCAAATTTAATTCCCTCTAAATCTCTCGTTACCCACCGTTGTACTGTTGTTGCTGGGCAAGATATTTAGTGTCCGTCAAAGCACATTTTTTGTTCTGGGTTGAAGTACAATTCCCAATTTAGCAATTTCATAATTTAGTGGTTTCTGCTATATCAGAGCTATTTGAAATCTATCCCTAAAAGGGTATATAATATTCAAGGTGCACATTGGGTCATTCAGAATAACTTCACACACACACGCTTCTGTGCATTTCCAAGTCTAATTCTGTCACTAAATCCATACCGGTCACCCAGCGCCTAAATACTAGGCCTCAAATTTATATCCCGCTGAATTTGAATACAATACATTGGGCCAAATAATATATTTGTTGTTGTGGTGAACCATAACAATGAGAAAAACATCTAGTAAGGGACGCGGACGTGGACATGGTCGTGGTGGTGTTAGTGGACCCTCTGGTGCTGGGAGAGGACGTGGCCGTTCTGCCACATCCACACGTCCTAGTGTACCAACTACCTCAGGTCCCAGTAGCCGCCAGAATTTACAGCGATATATGGTGGGGCCCAATGCCGTTCTAAGGATGGTAAGGCCTGAGCAGGTACAGGCATTAGTCAATTGGGTGGCCGACAGTGGATCCAGCACGTTCACATTATCTCCCACCCAGTCTTCTGCAGAAAGCGCACAGATGGCGCCTGAAAACCAACCCCATCAGTCTGTCACATCACCCCCATGCATACCAGGGAAACTGTCTCAGCCTCAAGTTATGCAGCAGTCTCTTATGCTGTTTGAAGACTCCGCTGGCAGGGTTTCCCAAGGGCATCCACCTAGCCCTTCCCCAGCGGTGAAAGACATAGAATGCACTGACGCACAACCACTTATGTTTCCTGATGATGAGGACATGGGAATACCACCTCAGCATGTCTCTGATGATGACGAAACACAGGTGCCAACTGCTGCGTCTTTCTGCAGTGTGCAGACTGAACAGGAGGTCAGGGATCAAGACTGGGTGGAAGACGATGCAGGGGACGATGAGGTCCTAGACCCCACATGGAATGAAGGTCGTGCCACTGACTTTCACAGTTCGGAGGAAGAGGCAGTGGTGAGACCGAGCCAACAGCGTAGCAAAAGAGGGAGCAGTGGGCAAAAGCAGAACACCCGCCGCCAAGAGACTCCGCCTGCTACTGACCGCCGCCATCTGGGACCGAGCACCCCAAAGGCAGCTTCAAGGAGTTCCCTGGCATGGCACTTCTTCAAACAATGTGCTGACGACAAGACCCGAGTGGTTTGCACGCTGTGCCATCAGAGCCTGAAGCGAGGCATTAACGTTCTGAACCTGAGCACAACCTGCATGACCAGGCACCTGCATGCAAAGCATGAACTGCAGTGGAGTAAACACCTTAAAACCAAGGAAGTCACTCAGGCTCCCCCTGCTACCTCTTCTGCTGCTGCCGCCTCGGCCTATTCTGCTGCTGCCGCCTCGGCCTCTTCCTCCGCCTCTGGAGGAACGTTGGCACCTGCCGCCCAGCAAACAGGGGATGTACCACCAACACCACCACCACCACCTCCGTCACCAAGCGTCTCAACCATGTCACACGCCAGCGTTCAGCTCTCCATCTCACAAACATTTGATAGAAAGCGTAAATTCCCACCTAGCCACCCTCGATCCCTGGCCCTGAATGCCAGCATTTCTAAACTACTGGCCTATGAAATGCTGTCATTTAGGCTGGTGGACACAGACAGCTTCAAACAGCTCATGTCGCTTGCTGTCCCACAGTATGTTGTTCCCAGCCGGCACTACTTCTCCAAGAGAGCCGTGCCTTCCCTGCACAACCAAGTATCCGATAAAATCAAGTGTGCACTGCGCAACGCCATCTGTAGCAAGGTCCACCTAACCACAGATACGTGGACCAGTAAGCACGGCCAGGGACGCTATATCTCCCTAACTGCACACTGGGTAAATGTAGTGGCAGCTGGGCCCCAGGCGGAGAGCTGTTTGGCGCACGTCCTTCCGCCGCCAAGGATCGCAGGGCAACATTCTTTGCCTCCTGTTGCCACCTCCTCCTTCTCGGCTTCCTCCTCCTCTTCTTCCACCTGCTCATCCAGTCAGCCACACACCTTCACCACCAACTTCAGCACAGCCCGGGGTAAACGTCAGCAGGCCATTCTGAAACTCATATGTTTGGGGGACAGGCCCCACACCGCACAGGAGTTGTGGCGGGGTATAGAACAACAGACCGACGAGTGGTTGCTGCCGGTGAGCCTCAAGCCCGGCCTGGTGGTGTGTGATAATGGGCGAAATCTCGTTGCAGCTCTGGGACTAGCCAATTTGACGCACATCCCTTGCTTGGCGCATGTGCTGAATTTGGTGGTGCAGAAGTTCATTCACAACTACCCCGACATGTCAGAGCTGCTGCATAAAGTGCGGGCCGTCTGTTCGCGCTTCCGGCGTTCACATCCTGCTGCTGCTCGCCTGTCTGCGCTACAGCGTAACTTCGGCCTTCCCGCTCACCGCCTCATATGCGACGTGCCCACCAGGTGGAACTCCACCTTGCACATGCTGGACAGACTGTGCGAGCAGCAGCAGGCCATAGTGGAGTTTCAGCTGCAGCACGCACGGGTCAGTCGCACTACAGAACAGCACCACTTCACCACCAATGACTGGGCCTCCATGCGAGACCTGTGTGCCCTGTTGCGCTGTTTCGAGTACTCCACCAACATGGCCAGTGGCGATGACACCGTTATCAGCGTTACAATACCACTTCTATGTCTCCTTGAGAAAACACTTAGGGCGATGATGGAACAGGAGGTGGCCCAGGAGGAGGAGGAGGAGGATGAGGAAGAGGGGTCATTTTTAGCACTTTCAGGCCAGTCTCTTCGAAGTGACTCAGAGGGAGGTTTTTTGCAACAGCAGAGGCCAGGTACAAATGTGGCCAGCCAGGGCCCACTACTGGAGGACGAGGAGGACGAGGATGAGGAGGAGGTGGAGGAGGATGAGGATGAAGCATGGTCACAGCGGGGTGGCACCCAACGCAGCTCGGGTCCATCACTGGTGCGTGGCTGGGGGGAAAGGCAGGACGATGACGATACGCCTCCCACAGAGGACAGCTTGTCCTTACCCCTGGGCAGCCTGGCACACATGAGCGACTACATGCTGCAGTGCCTGCGCAACGACAGCAGAGTTGCCCACATTTTAACCTGTGCGGACTACTGGGTTGCCACCCTGCTGGATCCACGCTACAAAGACAATGTGCCCACCTTACTTCCTGCACTGGAGCGTGATAGGAAGATGCGCGAGTACAAGCGCACGTTGGTAGACGCGCTACTGAGAGCATTCCCAAATGTCACAGGGGAACAAGTGGAAGCCCAAGGCCAAGGCAGAGGAGGAGCAAGAGGTCGCCAAGGCAGCTGTGTCACGGCCAGCTCCTCTGAGGGCAGGGTTAGCATGGCAGAGATGTGGAAAACTTTTGTCAACACGCCACAGCTAACTGCACCACCACCTGATACGCAACGTGTTAGCAGGAGGCAACATTTTACTAACATGGTGGAACAGTACGTGTGCACACCCCTCCACGTACTGACTGATGGTTCGGCCCCATTCAACTTCTGGGTCTCTAAATTGTCCACGTGGCCAGAGCTAGCCTTTTATGCCTTGGAGGTGCTGGCCTGCCCGGCAGCCAGCGTTTTGTCTGAACGTGTATTCAGCACGGCAGGGGGCGTCATTACAGACAAACGCAGCCGCCTGTCTACAGCCAATGTGGACAAGCTGACGTTCATAAAAATGAACCAGGCATGGATCCCACAGGACCTGTCCGTCCCTTGTCCAGATTAGACATTAACTACCTCCCCATAACCATATATTATTGGACTCCAGGGCACTTCCTCATTCAATCCTATTTTTATTTTCATTTTACCATTATATTGCGATGCTACCCAAAGTTGAATGAACCTCTCCTCTGCCTGTGTGCTAGGCCTAAATATATGCCAATGGACTGTTGCAGTGGTGGCTGACATGAAGCCTGATTCTCTGCTATGACATGCAGACTAATTCTCTGCTGACATGAAGCCAGATTGTCTGTTACGGGACCTCTCTCCTCTGCCTGGGTGCTGGGCCTAAATTTATGACAATGGACTGTTGCAGTGGTGGCTGACGTGAAGCCTGATTCTCTGCTATGACATGCAGACTGATTCTCTGCTGTCATGAAGCCAGATTGTCTGTTACGGGACCTTTCTCCTCTACCTGGGTTCTGGGCCTAAATTTATGAAAATTGACTCTTACAGTGGTGGGTGACGTGAAGCCTGATTCTCTGCTATGATATGAAGACTGATTCTCTGCTGACATGAAGCCAGATTGTCTGTTACGGGACCTTTCTCCTCTGCCTGGGTTCTGGGCCTAAATTTATGAAAATTGACTCTTACAGTGGTGGGTGACGTGAAGCCTGATTCTCTGCTATGATATGAAGACTGATTCTCTGCTGACATGAAGCCAGATTGTCTGTTACGGGACCTTTCTCCTCTGCCTGGGTTCTGGGCCTAAATTTATGAAAATTGACTCTTACAGTGGTGGGTGACGTGAAGCCTGATTCTCTGCTATGATATGAAGACTGATTCTCTGCTGACATGAAGCCAGATTGTCTGTTACGGGACCTTTCTCCTCTGCCTGGGTTCTGGGCCTAAATTTATGAAAATTGACTCTTACAGTGGTGGGTGACGTGAAGCCTGATTCTCTGCTATGATATGAAGACTGATTCTCTGCTGACATGAAGCCAGATTGTCTGTTACGGGACCTTTCTCCTCTGCCTGGGTTCTGGGCCTAAATTTATGAAAATTGACTCTTACAGTGGTGGGTGACGTGAAGCCTGATTCTCTGCTATGATATGAAGACTGATTCTCTGCTGACATGAAGCCAGATTGTCTGTTACGGGACCTTTCTCCTCTGCCTGGGTTCTGGGCCTAAATTTATGAAAATTGACTCTTACAGTGGTGGGTGACGTGAAGCCTGATTCTCTGCTATGATATGAAGACTGATTCTCTGCTGACATGAAGCCAGATTGTCTGTTACGGGACCTCTCTCCTCTGCCTGGGTGCTGGGCCTAAATATATGCCAATGGACTGTTGCAGTGGTGGCTGACGTGAAGCCTCATTCTCTGCTATGACATGCAGACTAATTCTCTGCTGACATGAAGACAGATTCTCTGTTACGGGACCTCTCTCCTCTGCCTGGGTGCCGGGGCCTAAATATCTGAGAATGGACTGTTCCAGTGGTGGCTGACGTGAAGCCTCATTCTCTGCTATGACATGCAGACTAATTCTCTGCTGACATGAAGACAGATTCTCTGTTACGGGACCTCCCTCCTCTGCCTGGGTGCTGGGCCTAAATATATGCCAATGGACTGTTGCAGTGGTGGCTGACGTGAAGCCTCATTCTCTGCTATGACATGCAGACTAATTCTCTGCTGACATGAAGACAGATTCTCTGTTACGGGACCTCCCTCCTCTGCCTGGGTGCTGGGCCTAAATATATGCCAATGGACTGTTGCAGTGGTGGCTGACGTGAAGCCTCATTCTCTGCTATGACATGCAGACTGATTCTCTGCTGACATGAAGCCAGATTCTCTGTTACGGGACCTCTCTCCTCTGCCTGTGTGTGTGCTGGGCCTAAATATATGCCAATGGACTGTTGCAGTGGTGGCTGACGTGAAGCCTCATTCTCTGCTATGACATGCAGACTGATTCTCTGCTGACATGAAGCCAGATTCTCTGTTACGGGACCTCTCTCCTCTGCCTGTGTGTGTGCTGGGCCTAAATATATGCCAATGGACTGTTGCAGTGGTGGCTGACGTGAAGCCTCATTCTCTGCTATGACATGCAGACTAATTCTCTGCTGACATGAAGACAGATTCTCTGTTACGGGACCTCCCTCCTCTGCCTGGGTGCTGGGCCTAAATATATGCCAATGGACTGTTGCAGTGGTGGCTGACGTGAAGCCTCATTCTCTGCTATGACATGCAGACTGATTCTCTGCTGACATGAAGCCAGATTCTCTGTTACGGGACCTCTCTCCTCTGCCTGTGTGTGTGCTGGGCCTAAATATATGCCAATGGACTGTTGCAGTGGTGGCTGACGTGAAGCCTCATTCTCTGCTATGACATGCAGACTGATTCTCTGCTGACATGAAGCCAGATTCTCTGTTACGGGACCTCTCTCCTCTGCCTGTGTGTGTGCTGGGCCTAAATATATGCCAATGGACTGTTGCAGTGGTGGCTGACGTGAAGCCTCATTCTCTGCTATGACATGCAGACTAATTCTCTGCTGACATGAAGACAGATTCTCTGTTACGGGACCTCCCTCCTCTGCCTGGGTGCTGGGCCTAAATATATGCCAATGGACTGTTGCAGTGGTGGCTGACGTGAAGCCTCATTCTCTGCTATGACATGCAGACTAATTCTCTGCTGACATGAAGACAGATTCTCTGTTACGGGACCTCTCTCCTCTGCCTGGGTGCCGGGGCCTAAATATCTGAGAATGGACTGTTCCAGTGGTGGGTGACGGGAAGCCAGATTCTCTGCTATGGAACCTCTCTCCAATTGATTTTGGTTAATTTTTATTTATTTAATTTTTATTTTAATTCATTTCCCTATCCACATTTGTTTGCAGGGGATTTACCTACATGTTGCTGCCTTTTGCAGCCCTCTAGCTCTTTCCTGGGCTGTTTTACAGCCTTTTTAGTGCCGAAAAGTTCGGGTCCCCATTGACTTCAATGGGGTTCGGGTTCGGGACGAAGTTCGGATCGGGTTCGGATCCCGAACCCGAACATTTCCGGGATGTTCGGCCGAACTTCTCGTACCCGAACATCCAGGTGTTCGCTCAACTCTAAATGTAACCCCAACACAGAGAATCGTTTCGCTGTTTGCAGTATGGGATAAATATTTTTATATTTTTTTTAATTGCATAGTTCATACCTTTTACACTTGGCTATGCCCATGGTGTTTATTTTTTTAATTGTTGATGTATTTTTATTTCGTTGAAGGGGAAAGATTTTAATTTTTATATTTTTTATTTTTCAATTATTTTTAAACACTTTTTATTTTACACTTTTAATAGTTCCCCTATATAACAAGTAGGGATGAGCGAACTCGAACTGTATAGTTCGGGTTCGTACCGAATTTTGGGGTGTCCGTGACACGGACCCGAACCCGGACATTTTCGTAAAAGTCCGGGTTCGGGTTCGGTGTTCGTCGCTTTCTTGGCGCTTTTGTGACGCTTTCTTGGCGCTTTTTGAAAGGCTGCAAAGCAGCCAATCAACAAGCGTCATACTACTTGCCCCAAGAGGCCGTCACAGCCATGCCTACTATTGGCATGGCTGTGATTGGCCAGAGCACCATGTGACCCAGCCTCTATTTAAGCTGGAGTCACATAGCGCCGCCCGTCACTCTGCTCTGATTAGCGTAGGGAGAGGTTGCGGATGCGACAGTAGGGCGAGATTAGGCAGATTAACTCCTCCAAAGGACTTCACTTGATTAATCGATCGATCTGCAGCTGTGCATCATTGAGCTGCTGAAATTCAAATGCTCACTCACTGTTTTTAGGCTGCCCAGACCGTTTGTCAGTCACTTTTTTCTGGGGTGATCGGCGGCCATTTTGTGTCTTGTGCGGTGCTGCGACCAAGTGCATCCAAGCTGCGACCAAGTGCATTTAACCCTCAATGGTGTGGTTGTTTTTTGGCTAAAGCCTACATCAGGGTGAAGCTGTCACACCAAGAGCATTTAACCAGCAATAGTCTGTTCATTTTTTGGCCATATACTAAATCAGGGGCAAGCTGCGCCTGTCACCAAGTGCATTTAACCCTCAATGGTGTGGTTGTTTTTTGGCTAAAGCCTACATCAGGGTGAAGCTGTCACACCAAGTGCATTTAACCAGCAATAGTCTGTTTATTTTTTAGCCATATACTACATCAGGGGCAAGCTGCGCCCGTCACCAAGTGCATTTAACCCTCAGTAGTGTGGTTCGTCAAGCTGTGACACCAAGTGCATTTAACCAGCAATAGTCTGTTCATTTTTTGGCCATATACTACATCAGGGGCAAGCTGCGCCCGTCACCAAGTGCATTTAACCCTCAGTAGTGTGGTTGGTCAAGCTATCACACCAAGTGCATTTAACCAGCAATAGTCTGTTAATTTTTTGGCCATATACTAAATCAGGGGCAAGCTGCGCCCGTCACCAAGTGCATTTAACCAGCAATAGTCTGTTCATTTTTTGGCCATATACTACATCAGGGGCAAGCTGCGCCCGTCACCAAGTGCATTTAACCCTCAGTAGTGTGGTTGGTCAAGCTATCACACCAAGTGCATTTAACCAGCAATAGTCTGTTCATTTTTTGGCCATATACTAAATCAGGGGCAAGCTGCGCCTGTCACCAAGTGCATTTAACCCTCAATGGTGTGGTTGTTTTTTGGCTAAAGCCTACATCAGGCTGAAGCTGTCACACCAAGTGCATTTAACCAGCAATAGTCTGTTTATTTTTTGGCCATATACTACATCAGGGGCAAGCTGCGCCCGTCACCAAGTGCATTTAACCCTCAGTAGTGTGGTTCGTCAAGCTGTGACACCAAGTGCATTTAACCAGCAATACTCTGTTAATTTTTTGGCCATATACTACATCAGGGGCAAGCTGCGCCCGTCACCAAGTGCATTTAACCCTCAGTAGTGTGGTTGGTCAAGCTATCACACCAAGTGCATTTAACCAGCAATAGTCTGTTCATTTTTTGGCCATATACTAAATCAGGGGCAAGCTGCGCCCGTCACCAAGTGCATTTAACCAGCAATAGTCTGTTCATTTTTTGGCCATATACTACATCAGGGGCAAGCTGCGCCCGTCACCAAGTGCATTTAACCCTCAGTAGTGTGGTTGGTCAAGCTATCACACCAAGTGCATTTAACCAGCAATAGTCTGTTCATTTTTTGGCCATATACTAAATCAGGGGCAAGCTGCGCCCGTCACCAAGTGCATTTAACCAGCAATAGTCTGTTCATTTTTTGGCCATATACTACATCAGGGGCAAGCTGCGCCCGTCACCAAGTGCATTTAACCCTCAGTAGTGTGGTTCGTCAAGCTGTGACACCAAGTGCATTTAACCAGCAATAGTCTGTTCATTTTTTGGCCATATACTACATCAGGGGCAAGCTGCGCCCGTCACCAAGTGCATTTAACCAGCAATAGTGTGGTTATTTTTTGGCCATATCCCAGTCTAATTCTGTCACTAAATCCATACCGGTCACCCAGCGCCTAAATACTAGGCCTCAAATTTATATCCCGCTAAATCTCTCGTTACCGCTGTCCTGTTGTGGCTGGGAAAGTTATTTCGTGTCCGTCAAAGCACATTTTTTGTTCTGGGTTGAAGTACAATTCCCAATTTAGCAATTTCATAATTTAGTGGTTCCTGCTATATCAGAGCTATTTGAAATCTATCCCTAAAAGGGTATATAATATTCAAGGTGCACATAGGGTCATTCAGAATAACTTCACACACACGCTACTGTGCATTTCCAAGTCTAATTCTGTCACTAAATCCATACCGGTCACCCAGCGCCTAAATACTAGGCCTCAAATTTATATCCCGCTAAATCTCTCGTTACCGCTGTCCTGTTGTGGCTGGGAAAGTTATTTAGTGTCCGTCAAAGCACATTTTTTGTTCTGGGTTGAAATACAATTCCCAATTTAGCAATTTCATAATTTAGTGGTTTCTGCTATATCAGAGCTATTTGAAATCTATCCCTAAAAGGGTATATAATATTCAAGGTGCACATAGGGTCATTCAGAATAACTTCACACACACGCTACTGTGCATTTCCAAGTCTAATTCTGTCACTAAATCCATACCGGTCACCCAGCGCCTAAATACTGGGCCTCAAATTTATATCCCGCTAAATCTCTCGTTACCGCTGTCCTATTGTGGCTTGGAAAGTTATTTAGTGTCCGTCAAAGCACATTTTTTGTTCTGGGTTGAAATACAATTCCCAATTTAGCAATTTCATAATTTAGTGGGTTCTGCAATATCAGAGCTATTTGAAATCTATCCCTAAAAGGGTATATAATATTCAAGGTGCACATAGGGTCATTCAGAATAACTTCACACACACGCTACTGTGCATTTCCAAGTCTAATTCTGTCACTAAATCCATACCGGTCACCCAGCGCCTAAATACTAGGCCTCAAATTTATATCCCGCTAAATCTCTCGTTACCGCTGTCCTGTTGTGGCTGGGAAAGTTATTTAGTGTCCGTCAAAGCACATTTTTTGTTCTGGGTTGAAGTACAATTCCCAATTTAGCAATTTCATAATTTAGTGGTTTCTGCTATATCAGAGCTATTTGAAATCTATCCCTAAAAGGGTATATAATATTCAAGGTGCACATAGGGTCATTCAGAATAACTTCACACACACACTACTGTGCATTTCCAAGTCTAATTCTGTCACTAAATCCATACCGGTCACCCAGCGCCTAAATACTAGGCCTCAAATTTATATCCCGCTAAATCTCTCGTTACCGCTGTCCTGTTGTGGCTGGGAAAGTTATTTAGTGTCCGTCAAAGCACATTTTTTGTTCTGGGTTGAAATACAATTCCCAATTTAGCAATTTCATAATTTAGTGGTTTCTGCTATATCAGAGCTATTTGAAATCTATCCCTAAAAGGGTATATAATATTCAAGGTGCACATAGGGTCATTCAGAATAACTTCACACACACGCTACTGTGCATTTCCAAGTCTAATTCTGTCACTAAATCCATACCGGTCACCCAGCGCCTAAATACTAGGCCTCAAATTTATATCCCGCTAAATCTCTCGTTACCGCTGTCCTGTTGTGGCTGGGAAAGTTATTTAGTGTCCGTCAAAGCACATTTTTTGTTCTGGGTTGAAGTACAATTCCCAATTTAGCAATTTCATAATTTAGTGGTTTCTGCTATATCAGAGCTATTTGAAATCTATCCCTAAAAGGGTATATAATATTCAAGGTGCACATAGGGTCATTCAGAATAACTTCACACACACGCTACTGTGCATTTCCAAGTCTAATTCTGTCACTAAATCCATACCGGTCACCCAGCGCCTAAATACTAGGCCTCAAATTTATATCCCGCTGAATTTAAATACAATACATTGGGCCAAATAATATTTTTGTTGTTGTGGTGAACCATAACAATGAGAAAAACATCTAGTAAGGGACGCGGACGTGGACATGGTTGTGGTGGTGTTAGTGGACCCTCTGGTGCTGGGAGAGGACGTGGCCGTTCTGCCACATCCACACGTCCTAGTGTACCAACTACCTCAGGTCCCAGTAGCCGCCAGAATTTACAGCGATATATGGTGGGGCCCAATGCCGTTCTAAGGATGGTAAGGCCTGAGCAGGTACAGGCATTAGTCAATTGGGTGGCCGACAGTGGATCCAGCACGTTCACATTATCTCCCACCCAGTCTTCTGCAGAAAGCGCACAGATGGCGCCTGAAAACCAACCCCATCAGTCTGTCACATCACCCCCATGCATACCAGGGAAACTGTCTCAGCCTCAAGTTATGCAGCAGTCTCTTATGCTGTTTGAAGACTCCGCTGGCAGGGTTTCCCAAGGGCATCCACCTAGCCCTTCCCCAGCGGTGAAAGATATAGAATGCACTGACGCACAACCACTTATGTTTCCTGATGATGAGGACATGGGAATACCACCTCAGCATGTCTCTGATGATGACGAAACACAGGTGCCAACTGCTGCGTCTTTCTGCAGTGTGCAGACTGAACAGGAGGTCAGGGATCAAGACTGGGTGGAAGACGATGCAGGGGATGATGAGGTCCTAGACCCCACATGGAATGAAGGTCGTGCCACTGACTTTCACAGTTCGGAGGAAGAGGCAGTGGTGAGACCGAGCCAACAGCGTAGCAAAAGAGGGAGCAGTGGGCAAAAGCAGAACACCCGCCGCCAAGAGACTCCGCCTGCTACTGCCCGCCGCCATCTGGGACCGAGCACCCCAAAGGCAGCTTCAAGGAGTTCCCTGGCATGGCACTTCTTCAAACAATGTGCTGACGACAAGACCCGAGTGGTTTGCACGCTGTGCCATCAGAGCCTTAAGCGAGGCATTAACGTTCTGAACCTGAGCACAACCTGCATGACCAGGCACCTGCATGCAAAGCATGAACTGCAGTGGAGTAAACACCTTAAAACCAAGGAAGTCACTCAGGCTCCCCCTGCTACCTCTTCTGCTGCTGCCGCCTCGGCCTCTTCTGCTGCTGCCGCCTCGGCCTCTTCCTCCGCCTCTGGAGGAACGTTGGCACCTGCCGCCCAGCAAACAGGGGATGTACCACCAACACCACCACCACCACCTCCGTCACCAAACGTCTCAACCATGTCACACGGCAGCGTTCAGCTCTCCATCTCACAAACATTTGAGAGAAAGCGTAAATTCCCACCTAACCACCCTCGATCCCTGGCCCTGAATGCCAGCATTTCTAAACTACTGGCCTATGAAATGCTGTCATTTAGGCTGGTGGACACAGACAGCTTCAAACAGCTCATGTCGCTTGCTGTCCCACAGTATGTTGTTCCCAGCCGCCACTACTTCTCCAAGAGAGTCGTACCTTCCCTGCACAACCAAGTATCCGATAAAATCAAGTGTGCACTGCGCAACGCCATCTGTGGCAAGGTCCACCTAACCACAGATACGTGGACCAGTAAGCACGGCCAGGGACGCTATATCTCCCTAACTGCACACTGGGTAAATGTAGTGGCAGCTGGGCCCCAGGCGGAGAGCTGTTTGGCGCACGTCCTTCCGCCGCCAAGGATTGCAGGGCAACATTCTTTGCCTCCTGTTGCCACCTCCTCCTTCTCGGCTTCCTCCTCCTCTTCTTCCACCTGCTCATCCAGTCAGCCACACACCTTCACCACCAACTTCAGCACAGCCCGGGGTAAACGTCAGCAGGCCATTCTGAAACTCATATGTTTGGGGGACAGGCCCCACACCGCACAGGAGTTGTGGCGGGGTATTGAACAACAGACCGACGAGTGGTTGCTGCCGGTGAGCCTCAAGCCCGGCCTGGTGGTGTGCGATAATGGGCGAAATCTCGTTGCAGCTCTGGGACTAGCCAATTTGACGCACATCCCTTGCTTGGCGCATGTGCTGAATTTGGTGGTGCAGAAGTTCATTCACAACTACCCCGACATGTCAGAGCTGCTGCATAAAGTGCGGGCCGTCTGTTCGCGCTTCCGGCGTTCACATCCTGCTGCTGCTCGCCTGTCTGCGCTACAGCGTAACTTCGGCCTTCCCGCTCACCGCCTCATATGCGACGTGCCCACCAGGTGGAACTCCACCTTGCACATGCTGGACAGACTGTACGAGCAGCAGCAGGCCATAGTGGAGTTTCAGCTGCAGCACGCACGGGTCAGTCGCACTACAGAACAGCACCACTTCACCACCAATGACTGGGCCTCCATGCGAGACCTGTGTGCCCTGTTGCGCTGTTTCGAGTACTCCACCAACATGGCCAGTGGCGATGACACCGTTATCAGCGTTACAATACCACTTCTATGTTTCCTTGAGAAAACACTTAGGGCGATGATGGAAGAGGAGGTGGCCCAGGAGGAGGAGGAGGAGGAGGAGGAAGAGGGGTCATTTTTAGCACTTTCAGGCCAGTCTCTTCGAAGTGACTCAGAGGGAGGTTTTTGGCAACAGCAGAGGCCAGGTACAAATGTGGCCAGCCAGGGCCCACTACTGGAGGACGAGGAGGACGAGGATGAGGTGGAGGAGGATGAGGATGAAGCATGGTCACAGCAGGGTGGCACCCAACGCAGCTCGGGTCCATCACTGGTGCGTGGCTGGGGGGAAAGGCAGGACGATGACGATACGCCTCCCACAGAGGACAGCTTGTCCTTACCCCTGGGCAGCCTGGCACACATGAGCGACTACATGCTGCAGTGCCTGCGCAACGACAGCAGAGTTGCCCACATTTTAACCTGTGCGGACTACTGGGTTGCCACCCTGCTGGATCCACGCTACAAAGACAATGTGCCCACCTTACTTCCTGCACTGGAGCGTGATAGGAAGATGCGCGAGTACAAGCGCACGTTGGTAGACGCGCTACTGAGAGCATTCCCAAATGTCACAGGGGAACAAGTGGAAGCCCAAGGCCAAGGCAGAGGAGGAGCAAGAGGTCGCCAAGGCAGCTGTGTCACGGCCAGCTCCTCTGAGGGCAGGGTTAGCATGGCAGAGATGTGGAAAACTTTTGTCAACACGCCACAGCTAACTGCACCACCACCTGATACGCAACGTGTTAGCAGGAGGCAACATTTCACTAACATGGTGGAACAGTACGTGTGCACACCCCTCCACGTACTGACTGATGGTTCGGCCCCATTCAACTTCTGGGTCTCTAAATTGTCCACGTGGCCAGAGCTAGCCTTTTATGCCTTGGAGGTGCTGGCCTGCCCGGCAGCCAGCGTTTTGTCTGAACGTGTATTCAGCACGGCAGGGGGCGTCATTACAGACAAACGCAGCCGCCTGTCTACAGCCAATGTGGACAAGCTGACGTTCATAAAAATGAACCAGGCATGGATCCCACAGGACCTGTCCGTCCCTTGTCCAGATTAGACATTAACTACCTCCCCTTAACCATATATTATTGGACTCCAGGGCACTTCCTCATTCAATCCTATTTTTATTTTCATTTTACCATTATATTGCGAGGCTACCCAAAGTTGAATGAACCTCTCCTCTGTCTGGGTGCCAGGGCCTAAATATATGCCAATGGACTGTTGCAGTGGTGGCTGACGTGAAGCCTTATTCTCTGCTATGACATGCAGACTAATTCTCTGCTGACATGAAGCCAGATTGTCTGTTACGGGACCTCTCTCCTCTGCCTGGGTGCTGGGCCTAAATTTATGAAAATGGACTGTTGCAGTGGTGGGTGACGTGAAGCCTCATTCTCTGCTATGACATGCAGACTGATTCTCTGCTGACATGAAGCCAGATTGTCTGTTACGGGACCTCTCTCCTCTGCCTGGGTGCTGGGCCTAAATATATGCCAATGGACTGTTGCAGTGGTGGCTGACGTGAAGCCTGATTCTCTGCTATGACATGCAGACTGATTCTCTGCTGACATGAAGCCAGATCCTCTGTTACGGGACCTCTCTCCTCTGCCTGTGTGTGTGCTGGGCCTAAATATATGCCAATGGACTGTTGCAGTGGTGGGTGACGTGAAGCCTGATTCTCTGCTATGACATGCAGACTGATTCTCTGCTGACATGAAGCCAGATCCTCTGTTACGGGACCTCCCTCCTCTGCCTGGGTGCTGGGCCTAAATTTATGAAAATGGACTGTTGCAGTGGTGGGTGACGTGAAGCCTGATTCTCTGCTATGATATGAAGACTGATTCTCTGCTGACATGAAGCCAGATTCTCTGTTACGGGACCTCTCTCCTCTGCCTGGGTGCCGGGGCCTAAATATCTGAGAATGGACTGTTCCAGTGGTGGGTGACGGGAAGCCAGATTCTCTGCTATGGGACCTCTCTCCAATTGATTTTGGTTAATTTTTATTTATTTAATTTTTATTTTAATTCATTTCCCTATCCACATTTGTTTGCAGGGGATTTACCTACATGTTGCTGCCTTTTGCAGCCCTCTAGCCCTTCCCTGGGCTGTTTTACAGCCGTTTTAGTGCCGAAAAGTTCGGGTCCCCATTGACTTCAATGGGGTTCGGGTTCGGGACGAAGTTCGGATCGGGTTCGGATCCCGAACCCGAACATTTCCGGGAAGTTCGGCCGAACTTCTCGAACCCGAACATCCAGGTGTTCGCTCAACTCTAATAACAAGCAACCATCAGAATTACACTAGGTTCCTATAGAGCCCTTTCACAAGCAGGCTCTCCATAGGAACTTTTGTACGTCAGCCTCGTATTACACAGGAGAACCCAGGCTGCCCTACACTACTTCTAGCTCCCCAGACACTTGCTAGGAAACAATACCTGGTGTGGGAGTATGGGAGGAAACAAGTACCTGGAGGAAACCCACACAAACGGGGAAAAATAAAAAACTTTATACTGATGATGCATTGCTCAGATTTAAACCCCGGGAGCCAGTGCTAAAAGGCAAGATGGCTGACCACCAAAGACAACACAGTATATCTGGTATGTAAGTTCCAACACTCAAGTATTCATGTAAAGTACTGTGCTGAAAGAACAATATAGTAAAATATAGAGAGAAACCCGAGTGATTTATCCATTTTTTGTTTTAACTATAGCTGTGAAACCATTGTATTATTATTTTTTACAAAACTATAGTCAATGTTTTCTAATGATCACTAGAACATTTTTAGTTTCAATCTTTTTTATTTATTTTTATTTATTTAAAGAATGCTATAGAACAAATCTGCATATATGTAAGACAGAATAATCTCAATACAAATTACATAGAAAAAAGGAAAGTTTACAAATAGCTTGAAAAGTAGTGTATTAAATGGTGGAATATCAAGGGAATCCTCCTTAGGCCTCTTTCACACCACCGTTTTTATTTTCTGTTTTTTTGCGTTTCATATACGGTCTGTATACGGAACCATTCATTTCAATGGGTCTGTGAAAAAAACTGAATGTACTCCATATGTATTCCATTGCTGAGTTTCCGTATCTCCATTCTGTGCAAAGATAGAACATGTCCTATATTTGGCCGCAAATCACATTCCGTGGCTCCAATAAAGTCAATGGGTCCGCAAAAAAAAACAGAATGCATACGGAAATGCATCCGTATGTCTTCCGTATCCGTTCCGTTTTTTGGGGAACCATCTATTGAAAATGTTATGCCCAGCCCAATTTGTTCTACGTAATTACTGTATACTGCATATGCCATACGGAAAAACGGAACCGAAACGGAAACACAATGGAAACAAAAGAATGGAACAACGGATCTGTGAAAAACGGACTGCAAAACACTGAAATAGCCATACGGTAGTGTGAAAGATGCCATATAGAAACCTAACTAACAATAAAAACAATCACTTCAACATATTCACAACACAACAAACCATAACTAATGATTCATCAAGTGCTGGCTATACTTGTGGACCTGAAGTGGTCAAAATCCAAATGGTAATAGAAACAGAACTCAGAAGTTGTAATGCAATATACCATAGCAGACTTATGTATTTGGCCAAAGTATAGTCTGGGAAAAGAGTCAGAAAATGTTAACAGTTAATTCATGGCAAATTGCTTTGTCATAAAGCACAGTTCTTTATAAGTAGTCGGTGCAATGATAGGGAGTGGCGATTGCGCCCCTCGCCATCACTGTGTAAGATGGAGAAACAGCCACTGATTCTTGAATGCTGTTTCTGAAACTGTCATTTGGCATTCCGGGCACTAGAGGTCACTGTTTTGCAGCTACAGCCAGCACGCTCTGAGATTTGAATATGCAAAACAGATGATGACTCATGCTGCTGACTCATGCTGTGTGAGCCAGAGAGAGAGAAAATGGTGACATGAGGAGACATGTTTGTGCAGAGGCTGAATACAGGATCCTCAGTTCTGTGGGACTTGGAGCGGTTAAAGTGACTGTCAGAAGTGACTGATGCCTGTCAGCAATGCAGATGTTGCCAAGGGAGAAAGGATCGGTTCACGGAAGGTCAGTTGGACTCTGGAATGTGGTTACAGACCCTGTGAGGCCTCGTGGTGGATGGAAGGACCTGCGAGTTGGTGTAAGTCCCCATCCGGTAAGGACCAGGCCATGGTCAGCGATCCAGAAGGCTTCCCAGAGAGAGAGATAGAGGACTTGATCCTGGAAGGCTGGAAGAGCCGTGGAACGGTTAGAGCTACCAGGAGAGGTGGAGTTGCTCAGCTTGGAGAAGAACTAGTCTGCCATTATGTTAGCTACATGAGAGAACTGTGTGGATCCGGATTCTGTTCGCAGGAATGAGTATCGGCGTCAGGAAGCTGATCGGAACAGAGGGTCAGAGTACAGGTTCTCATGTTGTGGCAGGGACTTGCTGTCAGTCTGGAGCAACCAGTAAACACAGGACATGCCCAGGTCAGTGACTTATCAGCACGGTTATTGACTTGTAAGCTCTGCCGTGTGCGCCAGTGGTCAGGTCCGCTACCCTGCGGCACAGTATCGACTTGCGGGTTCTGCTGTGTATGCTGCTTTGGGTACGGTTTTCATTTGGGCTGGTACCGTGACTCTGAGCCTGGGGTATAGGGTATTCTAGACACTCCATTGTTGCTACACTACAAGGCCACTCCAGCGTCCAGGTTGGGAGTACTCAGGGCACGTGAACAGTGTCATTTGTGGGCAAGAGAAAGGAATGTGATGTGTTGTTCATTGTATTTGATACTGTATGTGATATATATACTCTCTGTAACTACTGTTTAAATATCTGCTAATGCTACTGTTCAGTAAAGTTAATGTTTTTGCTTTAGATGCTGGTGTCTGTGTCGCTTTCCTTATTCCATGACTTTGCTGTATCCTGGGGGTCCCTCCCCGGTTCACGGTCTCACAACTGTACCCCTGAGATACCGCGTTCATACAGAGGACAGGCTGACAGGCCTGTCTCATTTTACCATTTTCTACACCTGGTTTAGGTGTATTTATTTACGGCTACCTAAATAATATTCTGGACCCTTTCAGGACTCTATGACTATCCATTTTTTTATTTTGTTTTTATTACCTGCTTTCCAAAGCCATAACTTTTTATTTTTTAGTTCCCATAGACGTATGAGAGCTTGTTTTTTTGTGGGACAAGTTTTACTTTCTAATGGCACCATTTAACATTCCATATGTTGTAGTGGGAGGCTGGAAAAAAATTCTAAATTGGGTGAAATTGGAAAAAAAAAACACAACTCCGCCACAGTTTTATAGCTTTCCCTTTTAGATAAAACTGAACTGTTACCTTCATTTTTTGGTTCAGTATGACTCATCATTTTTGGGTTCGGGTTCGGGACGAAGTTCGGATCGGGTTCGGATCCCGAACCCGAACATTTCCGGGAAGTTCGGCCGAACTTCTCGAACCCGAACATCCAGGTGTTCGCTCAACTCTAATAACAAGCAACCATCAGAATTACACTAGGTTCCTATAGAGCCCTTTCACAAGCAGGCTCTCCATAGGAACTTTTGTACGTCAGCCTCGTATTACACAGGAGAACCCAGGCTGCCCTACACTACTTCTAGCTCCCCAGACACTTGCTAGGAAACAATACCTGGTGTGGGAGTATGGGAGGAAACAAGTACCTGGAGGAAACCCACACAAACGGGGAAAAATAAAAAACTTTATACTGATGATGCATTGCTCAGATTTAAACCCCGGGAGCCAGTGCTAAAAGGCAAGATGGCTGACCACCAAAGACAACACAGTATATCTGGTATGTAAGTTCCAACACTCAAGTATTCATGTAAAGTACTGTGCTGAAAGAACAATATAGTAAAATATAGAGAGAAACCCGAGTGATTTATCCATTTTTTGTTTTAACTATAGCTGTGAAACCATTGTATTATTATTTTTTACAAAACTATAGTCAATGTTTTCTAATGATCACTAGAACATTTTTAGTTTCAATCTTTTTTATTTATTTTTATTTATTTAAAGAATGCTATAGAACAAATCTGCATATATGTAAGACAGAATAATCTCAATACAAATTACATAGAAAAAAGGAAAGTTTAAAAATAGCTTGAAAAGTAGTGTATTAAATGGTGGAATATCAAGGGAATCCTCCTTAGGCCTCTTTCACACCACCGTTTTTATTTTCTGTTTTTTTGCGTTTCATATACGGTCTGTATACGGAACCATTCATTTCAATGGGTCTGTGAAAAAAACTGAATGTACTCCATATGTATTCCATTGCTGAGTTTCCGTATCTCCATTCTGTGCAAAGATAGAACATGTCCTATATTTGGCCGCAAATCACATTCCGTGGCTCCAATAAAGTCAATGGGTCCGCAAAAAAAAACAGAATGCATACGGAAATGCATCCGTATGTCTTCCGTATCCGTTCCGTTTTTTGGGGAACCATCTATTGAAAATGTTATGCCCAGCCCAATTTGTTCTACGTAATTACTGTATACTGCATATGCCATACGGAAAAACGGAACCGAAACGGAAACACAATGGAAACAAAAGAATGGAACAACGGATCTGTGAAAAACGGACTGCAAAACACTGAAATAGCCATACGGTAGTGTGAAAGAGGCCATATAGAAACCTAACTAACAATAAAAACAATCACTTCAACATATTCACAACACAACAAACCATAACTAATGATTCATCAAGTGCTGGCTATACTTGTGGACCTGAAGTGGTCAAAATCCAAATGGTAATAGAAACAGAACTCAGAAGTTGTAATGCAATATACCATAGCAGACTTATGTATTTGGCCAAAGTATAGTCTGGGAAAAGAGTCAGAAAATGTTAACAGTTAATTCATGGCAAATTGCTTTGTCATAAAGCACAGTTCTTTATAAGTAGTCGGTGCAATGATAGGGAGTGGCGATTGCGCCCCTCGCCATCACTGTGTAAGATGGAGAAACAGCCACTGATTCTTGAATGCTGTTTCTAAAACTGTCATTTGGCATTCCGGGCACTAGAGGTCACTGTTTTGCAGCTACAGCCAGCACGCTCTGAGATTTGAATATGCAAAACAGATGATGACTCATGCTGCTGACTCATGCTGTGTGAGCCAGAGAGAGAGAAAATGGTGACATGAGGAGACATGTTTGTGCAGAGGCTGAATACAGGATCCTCAGTTCTGTGGGACTTGGAGCGGTTAAAGTGACTGTCAGAAGTGACTGATGCCTGTCAGCAATGCAGATGTTGCCAAGGGAGAAAGGATCGGTTCACGGAAGGTCAGTTGGACTCTGGAATGTGGTTACAGACCCTGTGAGGCCTCGTGGTGGATGGAAGGACCTGCGAGTTGGTGTAAGTCCCCATCCGGTAAGGACCAGGCCATGGTCAGCGATCCAGAAGGCTTCCCAGAGAGAGAGATAGAGGACTTGATCCTGGAAGGCTGGAAGAGCCGTGGAACGGTTAGAGCTACCAGGAGAGGTGGAGTTGCTCAGCTTGGAGAAGAACTAGTCTGCCATTATGTTAGCTACATGAGAGAACTGTGTGGATCCGGATTCTGTTCGCAGGAATGAGTATCGGCGTCAGGAAGCTGATCGGAACAGAGGGTCAGAGTACAGGTTCTCATGTTGTGGCAGGGACTTGCTGTCAGTCTGGAGCAACCAGTAAACACAGGACATGCCCAGGTCAGTGACTTATCAGCACGGTTATTGACTTGTAAGCTCTGCCGTGTGCGCCAGTGGTCAGGTCCGCTACCCTGCGGCACAGTATCGACTTGCGGGTTCTGCTGTGTATGCTGCTTTGGGTACGGTTTTCATTTGGGCTGGTACCGTGACTCTGAGCCTGGGGTATAGGGTATTCTAGACACTCCATTGTTGCTACACTACAAGGCCACTCCAGCGTCCAGGTTGGGAGTACTCAGGGCACGTGAACAGTGTCATTTGTGGGCAAGAGAAAGGAATGTGATGTGTTGTTCATTGTATTTGATACTGTATGTGATATATATACTCTCTGTAACTACTGTTTAAATATCTGCTAATGCTACTGTTCAGTAAAGTTAATGTTTTTGCTTTAGATGCTGGTGTCTGTGTCGCTTTCCTTATTCCATGACTTTGCTGTATCCTGGGGGTCCCTCCCCGGTTCACGGTCTCACAACTGTACCCCTGAGATACCGCGTTCATACAGAGGACAGGCTGACAGGCCTGTCTCATTTTACCATTTTCTACACCTGGTTTAGGTGTATTTATTTACGGCTACCTAAATAATATTCTGGACCCTTTCAGGACTCTATGACTATCCATTTTTTTATTTTGTTTTTATTACCTGCTTTCCAAAGCCATAACTTTTTATTTTTTAGTTCCCATAGACGTATGAGAGCTTGTTTTTTTGTGGGACAAGTTTTACTTTCTAATGGCACCATTTAACATTCCATATGTTGTAGTGGGAGGCTGGAAAAAAATTCTAAATTGGGTGAAATTGGAAAAAAAAAACACAACTCCGCCACAGTTTTATAGCTTTCCCTTTTAGATAAAACTGAACTGTTACCTTCATTTTTTGGTTCAGTATGACTCATCATTTTTTGATTCAGTTTCACCCAATTAGAAGAGAAATATATGTAATGATAATTGCTAGTCAGTTACTAATATCATTTGTGCACCAGAGAGCAAAGGTGTACGGGTATCTGATATATTTGAATGAATATATTTTATTAACACTTTAATAAATGTACATGATTGACACTATAAAAAATGCATGCAAAAATTCTAAATAAATAACCTCTAGGTTACTTATAAGTTAAAAATGTATAAAAATAAATAAAAAAATAAAAAGTAATGCAGTCTCTTTGTTGACCACCAGATGGCAGTCTTTAGACGCTTTCAGATGTAAGGAATGTAGTTCCGTCTGTTGCCCACCAGATGGTGCTGTTCCTCAATAGACATGTATTGCTGGTAAGTAGGATTGAGCGAACCCAAACTGTAAAGTTCGGGTTCGTACTGAACTTTAGGATTTTTGCACCCCAGACCCGAACACGAACATTTCAGTAAAAGTTCGGGTTCAGTGTTCGGTGATTTCTTAGAGCCTTTTTGAAAGGCTGCAGAGCAGCCAAACAACAAGCGTTTAACTGTCTGACCTTAGAAGCCATCACAGCCATACCTACTAATAGCATGGCTGTGATTGGCCAGTGCAGCAAGTGACCCAGCCTCTATATAAGCTGGAGTCATGTAGCGCTGCACGTCACTCTGCTGTGCTTAGTGTAGGGAGAGGATGCTGCTGCTGTGAGGGAGAGAATAGGACAGAATCTTTAATCAGAACTCCAATTGAACTCAGCGATCTACATAGATTTAGTTGTGTGGGTGCAGTGCACAATCTTTTTACCCTGCCCTGATCCCAGTGACACAGAAAAATAACTTTTATCCATCTGTTAGTTAGGTGGGCGGCGGCGGCCATTTTATGCAAGCTCAGTGCACCAGCACTGCATCTGAGCTTTTGTGACATTCATATCCAAGCTTGAAATACTGCAATAATAATCTGGTTTAAAAAAAAAACACACCCTTTTTTGGCAATATACAACATCTGATGCCTTGCAATTTAAGCTAGAAATACAACTATAATTTTCTGGGTTTTAAAAAACACCCTTTTTGGGCAAAATACACAATTTTACAGCCCTTGCTGCATCTGCATGTGTGAAATTCAAATGTTATATACTGCTGTCATATTCTGTTAGTAAAAAACCACAAATTTTGGGCAAAAAACTTAATTTTGCAGCCTTTGCTGCATATGTCATTGTGAGATAATTCCTTTAGATACTGTAGTTCTATTCTGCTATTAATAAAACACCCATTTTTGGCAAAAATCTTAAATTTCGGCCTAGTCTGCATATGTCATTGTGAGATGACACCCTTTAGATACTGTGGTTCTATTCTGCCATTAGAAAAACACCCATTTTGGGCAAAAATCTTTAATTGCGGCCTAGTCTGCATCTGCACGTGTGAGATACACCCTTTACATACTGTGGTTCTATTCTGCTATTAGAAAAACACCAATTTTGGGCAAAAATCTTTAATTGAGGCCTAGTTAGGGTTGCCACCCGTATGGGAATGACCCGAACAGTCCGGGTTTGTAATCCTGTGCCCGGGTACAAACCTTTCTCAGACCCGGGCACAGGATGTGAATAATGGCGGCAGGTGCAGGGCAGAGGGAGATGAGTGCTTCCATTGTGGAAGCGCTCATCTCCATAGTCAACTGTATCACCGTCCTCAGGACAGCGATACAGATAGCTGTGCTGCGGCAGGGGAGGGAAAGGCATCTTTGGGGGGGGGAGGAGAAATGAGGCACTTGAAATTGGCACATATAGGGTAAAGGGTGGAAAGAGGCACCTTATACTGGCACATATTGGGCGGGGGAGAATGAGGCACTTGAAACTGCCACATATGGAGGGAAGGTGGGGAAAGAGGCACCTTATACTGCCACATATTGTGGGGAGAGAAATGAGGCTCCTATTCCACTTTCTCATCCTCTACCGGCTCCTTATCCGGTCAGCGTAACACCTTCACCACCAACTTCAGCACAGCCAGGGGTAAACGACAGCAGGCAGTTTTAAAACATATCTGTTTGGGGGACAAACCCCACACCGTGCAGGAGCTATGGACGAGCCTTGAACAACAGTTCGATGAGTGATTGGTGCCAGTGAGCCTCAATCCCGGCCTGGTGGTGTGCGATAATGGGCGAAATCTCGTAGCAGCTCTGGGACTAGCTGGTTTGACGCACATTCCCTGCCTGGCACATGTGCTGAATTTGGTGGTGCAGAGATTCCTTGAAAATTACCCCGATATGTCAGAGCTGCTGCAGAAAATGTGGGCCGTCTGTGCGCACTTTCGGCGTTCTCACCCTGCTGCTGCTCGCCTGTCAGCCCTGCAGCGTAACTTCGCCTTCCCGCTCACCGCCTCATATACGACGTGCCCACAAGGTGGAATTGCACCTTGCACATGCTGGCCAGACTGTGCGAGCAGCAGCAGGTGATAGTGCAGTTTCAGCTGCAGCACCACTTCACCACCAATGACTGGGCCTCCATGCGAGACCTGTGTTCCTTGTTTTGCTGTTTCGAGTACTCCACCAACATGGCCAGTGCCGATAACTCCGTTCTCAGCGTTACTATGCCACTTCTATGTCTCCGTGAAAAAACGCTTCTGGCTTTGATGGAAGAGGATGTGGCACAGGAGGAGGAGAAAGAGGGATACTTTCATAGGGTTTCTGGCTAGTCATTCACAAGTGGCTCCAAGGGTGGGTTCCTGTACCCACAAACGCCAGGTACACAATTGTCCAGCCAGGGCACGGTTCTTGAGGATGATAAGGTGGAGGATGAGGAGGAGGAGATGGAGGAGGAGGAACCGTGATCACAGCAGGGTGGCACACAAACCAGCTCATGGCCATAACTGGTGTGTGGCTGGGGGGATACAGAGGACACAGACGATACACCTCCCATAGGGGACAGATTGTCGTTGCCTCTGGGCAGTAGTGTTGAGCACGAATATTCGAATTGCAAAAAATTTTCTCGAATATCGCGATTTCGAGATTTCACGAATATTTAGAATATAGTGCTGTATATTCGCGAAATCAAATATTCGTTTTTTTTTTTTTGTTTTTTTTTTTGTTTTTTTTTAATGCTCCATTCAGTGCCCGTTGCCGTGCTCATGGAGCGTCCCCATCACCATGGGGACGCTCCATATACTAGAATGTACTGTCGGATTAGAGAATTACGTTGAAATCACCATGCGATTTTTTCGTGTTATATTAATCGCATCGCAATTTCAGCTTTGCACTGCTATATTCCATATATGTGTATTTTACGAAATTTTGTACTATTGCTCTAACTTCGTCTTTTAGAATATTACGAATATTCTAAAAGACGAAGTTAGAGCAATAGTACGAACTTTCGTAAAATACCATTTCCTTATACTAATATACTAGAAAAATCGCAACACGCGATAAAAATAATCGCATATTATTCGAAAAATTGAAATAATTACGAATATTCGATTTCGACGAATATAACACGAATATTCTCTCGAATATTCGCAATATATTGCGAAATCGAATATGGCACCTCTCGCTCATCACTACTGGGCAGCCTGGCACACATGAGCGATTACAAGCTGCAGTGTCTACGCAACGACGAACGAGTTGCCCACATTCTAACTTGTGCTCATTACTGGGTGGCCACACTGCTGGATCCCCGTTACAAGGACAATGTACCGTACTTAATTCTGATACTGGCGAGTGATCATAAGATGTGCGAGTACAAGCGGACGCTGGTAGACGCGCTGCTGGTGGCATTCTCACCTGACAGCAGGGGCACAGTGGAAGCACAAGGCGAAGGCAGAGGAGGAAGAAGAGGTCGCCAACACAGCTGGGGTACCACCAGCACCTCAGAAGGCAGGGATAGCATGGCCGAAATGTGGAAAAGCTTTGTCAGCACGCCACAACAGCCAGCACCATCAGCTGATATTGAACGTCTTAGCAGCAGGCAGCATTTCAGCAACATGGTGGAGCAGTATGTGTGCACACGCCTACACGTACTTAATCACGGGTCTGCCCCCTTCAACTTCTGGGTCTTCAAATTGGGTACATGGCCTGAGCTTGCCCTTTACGCCTTGGAGGTGCTGGCTTGCCCTGCAGCCAGTGAATTATCTGAACATGTGTTTAGCACGGCAGGGAACGTTATCACGGACAAGCACAGCCGCCTGTCCACAGCCAATGTGGACAGGCTCCCGTTCATTACAATAAACCAGGCATGGATCCACAGGACTTGTCCGTACCTTGTGCAGAATAGACATGTATACCGCCTTACCCAGCCATTGTTATACTACAGCGCAATTGCTCATTGTTGTATTTTTGATATTTCCCACTTTTTTGGGGTGTACCCTAATTTAAAAAAATAAAAATTTAAACCAAAAACAAGTGTTACCTCGTCCTCCTCCACCGCCGCTTCCACCTACACCGCTACGTCCACCACCTCCTAAACCTTCTAATCCATATGCACCTCTACCTCATACATCAAGATAATTTTTGTTCATTTTATTTTATGTCATTTCACTAATTTGTCTGTTACATTTTCTTTGTGAAATTCACCAATTTTTGGCTGTGATATACCCCTGCTCTACCTAGTAGACAGGTTAATAAATTTTAAAAAATTTCTGTTACATTTTCGGGTGATATTCACCAATTTTTAGCTGTGATATACCCCTGCTCTACCTAGTAGACAGGTTAATAAATTTCACAAATTTTTCTGTTACATTGTCGTTGACATTCATTAATGTTTGGATGTGATATACCCCTGCTCTACCTAGTAGACAGGTTAATAAATTTCACTAATTTTTCTGTTACATTCTTGGGTGACATTTTAACATTTTTGCCATGTATAAACCCCTGCTCTGCATAGGTGATAGGGACCGAAATTTTTAAAAATCATCTGTTCCATTGGTGGGTGACATTAACCCATTTCTGTTGATGAAAAATCCCTGCTCTGCATAGGTGACAGGGACTTAAATTTCTAAAATTCATCTTTAATTGGCCCTTTTATTCGATCCTTCTGCTTTAATAACTTGTCCCACATTTCAGCTTAATCAAATTGCAGCCATTGACCTCCCTTGGATGAGGTCTCCCTTTCTCACCCTCTCTGGCGTGGAACCCTGATTCGCCGCTAACCTCGAAAGTTGAAAGAGCAGATATCCAATTAGATCGTGGACATCACAGGGACCCTGCAGCCAGTGTATTGTCTGAACGTTTGTTTAGCACGGCTTGAGGGGGTTATAACAGGTTATATTTCCCAATGTTTTGTGGTGTACCCTAATTTAAACAAACAAAAACTACTTTTCAGTTACATTGTCGCGTGACATTCACCAATTTTTGGCTATGCTATATCCCTGGTCTACCTAGTAGACAGGTTAATAAATATCACAAATTTTTCTGTTACATTGTCAGGTGACATTCACCAGTTTTTGGCTATGATATACCCCTGCTCTACCTAGTTAATAGATTAATAAATTTCCCAAATTTTTCTGTTACATTCTTGGGTGACATTTTACAATTTTTGCCGTGAATAAACTCCTGCTCTGCATAGGTGAAAGGGACCGAAAATTTAAAAATCATTTGTTCCATTAATGGGGGACATTAACCCATTTCTGGCGATAAAAAAACGCTGCTCTGCACCCTCTCCAGCATGGAACCCTGATTCGCCGCTAACCGCGATCAACATGGTAGGCGCAGAAAAGAACATTGAAAGTTGATAGAGCAGATATCCAATTGGATCGTGGACATCACGGGGATGTGCGACATGGTGGAGCAGTATGTGTGCACACGCCTACTGACTGATGGGTCTGCCCACTTCAACTTCTGGGTCTACAAATTTGGGCAAATGGCCTGAGCTTGCCCTTTACGCCTTGGAGGTGCTGGCCTGCCCTGCAGCCAGTGTATTGTCTGAACTTTTGTTTAGCACGGCTGGTGGGGGTTATAACAGGTTATATTTCCCAATGTTTTGGGGTGTACCCTAATTTGAACAAAAAAAATATATAAAAAAAAAAAGCAGTGTAGGCTACCTCCTCATCCTCCACCACCACCTCTTCCACCTACACCGCCTCCTCAACTTCCTACTCCATATGGACCTCGTCCTTCAAGATTAAGATTATATTTTTTTATTTTTACGTAGTTTATGTTATTTTAAATCATTTTCCTATCCATATTTGTTTGCAGAGCACTTGCCATGCTCTTAACCACATTTTGCTGCCATTTGCAGCCCTCTAGCCCTTTCCATGACTTTTTTACAGCCATTTTAGTGCTCAAAAGTTCGGGTCCCAATTGACTTCAATCGGGTTCGGGTTCGGGGTATAGACTTTTTTGTGAAGTTTGGCCGAACCTGTCAAACCCGAATATCCAGGTTACCGCTCAACTCTATTCATAATTCCCTCTAGCTTAACTAAGGCCCCAGTTCCAGCTGAAGAAAAACAGCCCCAAAGCATGATGCTGCCACCACCATGCTTCACTATGGGTATGGTGTTCTTTTGGTGATGTGCAGTGTTGTTTTTGCGCCAAACATATCTTTTGGAATTATGTTCAAAAAGTTAAATCTTGGTTTAATCAGACAATAACACCTTTTCCCACATGTTTTTGGGAGACTTCAGATGTGTTTTGCAAAATGTACCCTGGCTTGAATGTTTTTCTTCGTAAGAAAAGGCTTTCATCTTGGCACTCTACCACATAGCCCAGACATATGAAGAATACGGGAGATTGTTGTCTCATGTACCACACAGCCAGTACTTGCCAGATATTCCTGCAGCTCCTTTAATGTTGCTGTAGGCCTCTTGGTAGCCTCCCAGACCAGTTTTCTTCTCATCTTTTCATCAATTTTGGAGGGACGTCCAGTTCTTGATAATGTCACTGTTGTGCCATATTTTCTCTACTTGATGATGACTGTCTTCACTGTGTTCCATGGTATATCTAATGCCTTGAAAATTCTTTTGTACCCTTCTCCTGACTGATACCTTTTAACAATGAGATCCCTCTGATGCTTTGGAAGCTCTCTGTGGACCATGGCTTTTGCTTTGGGATGCGACTAAGAAAATTTCAGGAAAGACCAACTAGAGCAGCTGAACCCTATTTGGGGTTAATCAGAGGCACGTTAAATGATGGCAGGTGTATGCTGACCCCTATTTAATCATTGAATGTGATTGCTTAATTCTGAACACAGCTACATCCCCAGTTATAAGAGGGTGTGCACACTTATGCAACCACATTATTTTAGTTTTTTGTTTTCTTCCCTTCACCTTAAAGATTTTAGTTTGTTTTTCAATTGAGTGGTACAGTTTATAGGTCACATTAAAGGTGGAAAAAGTTTTGAAATGATTTATCTTTGTCTCATTTTTTTACAGCACAGAAACCTGACATTTTAACAGGGAAGTGTTGACTTTTTATATCCGCTGTATATATATTTAAATTAAATTTAACCTCTATTTCTGAAATGTTTCTGCCAGGATTTTAACTCACAACCTTCTACATTAGAGCTAAGAAACTTAACAACTACGCTATAGAGCTGCATGGTATCCCACAGTTAAATATAAAATGATACTTCTTCTGTATAGGAATACTTACTATATGAGAAACTACTATGAGTTTTTTTTACACAGTCTATCATTCAGCTTTATAGCTGAGTGGTTAAGGTTCTTGCTTCTAATGTAGAAGGTTGTGAGTTCAAATCCCAGCAGAAACTTTTCAGAAATAGAGGCTAAATTTGATTTACATAAACTGGGTGTCCCCATGCAGTGACTCCATACATGGACATAGCTACATATGGAGTCAGAGCAGGGACTCCTCAGCGCGGACTCACACTGGGGGCATCCCAAAGTGTTCTACTCGAGCACCAGAAAATGTTGGTGATCGATCAACACTAATACGAATTCTGTTGACTTTCTAGTGCTTAGTATACTGCATCATGTATGCTTTTTGACCTATTTTACACTTTAAGTTCTGTCTGTGTATTTTAAATCAAGATTATTCTGTAGAATGGATAAGTTTAAAAAAAATCAATAAAGAAGATTAAAAATTCAGTCTTATATTTATGTAGAATGTTTGTTCTTAAAAAACATCAATGAAAAAGTTGAAAAGTAAAAATGTTCTAATCATTATTACAAACCGGTTACAAAGAGTCTTGTAGCCAGTAGCACTAGACCAAAAAAATAAAAAGCCTTGGAATGGCATCCCAACCATACTGATAGAAAATTGTTGGCAAGTCACAAAGTTAATGTATATGCCTTCTTTATATATACTGCATTGTATTTTAGGAAAATACTGTAGCATCTCTCCAGACCATATCTCACCACCTGTGCACTAACCTCTAGTGTCTTCCTCTCTGCTTTTAAACATGCTACCATTACACCATCCTCAAAAAGCCTTCACTTGACCCATCTTCTTTGTCCAGTTATCACCCCATATCACTTCTTCTGTATGCCGCAAAGCTACTTGAACATCATGTCCGTTCTCACCTCTCCTCCTGCTCCCTCTTTGACCACCTACAATCTGGCTTCCGACCCCACCACTCGACTGAGACTGCCCTTACCAAAGTCACCAATGACCTACTGACAGTCAAAACCAAGAAACAATACTCTGTCCTCCTTCTCCTTGACCTGTCCTCTGCCTTCAACACTGTTGACCACCCCATTCTGTTGCAAACTCTGTCATCTCTTGGCATCACTGACCTGGCCCTCTCCTGGATCACATCATACCTCACAGACCGAACTTTTAGCGTCTCCCACCTCCGCACCACCTCCTAATTTCATTCCCTCTCTGTTGGTGTCCCGCAAGGCTCTGTCTATCTACACTTTTGGCCTGGGACAGCTCATAGAGTCCCATGGCTTTCAGTATCATTCCTATTCTGACGACACACAAATCTACCTCTCTGGTCCAGACATCACCACCTTACTATCAAGAATCCCACAATGTATATCTTCTGTATCATCCTTCTTCGCCTTTCGCATTCTAAAACTTAACATGGATAAAACAGAATTAATCATCTTTCCCCCATCTTGCTCAACCTCCCCAACAGACCTATCTATCAAGATCAATGGCTGCACACTCTCCCCGGTCAACCAAGTCCGCTGCCTTCGAGTGACCTTGGATTCTGCCCTTTCCTTCAGACTGCACATCCAAGCCCGTTCCATCACCTGCCACCTCCAACTCAAAAACATCTCCCTCATCCGTGCTTTCCTTAACTTTGAATTTGCGAAAATGCTTGTACATGCCCTCATCATCTCCCGCCTAGACTACTGCAACACTCTCCTCTGTGGCCTTCCATCTAGCACTCTCGCACCCCTCTAATCTATCCTAAACTCTGCTGTCTGACTAATCCACCTCTCACCCTATTACTCCTCTCCCCTCTGCCAATCCCTTCACTGACTCCCCATTGCCCAGCGAATTCACTTCAAAGTACTAACAAATACATACAAGGCCGTCCACAACCTGTCCCCTCCCTACATCTCTGAGCTACTTTCCCGATACACCCCCACACACACTCTCCGATCCTCACAAGACCTACTTCTCTCCTCTCCTCTTATCGCCTCTTCCCACAATCGACTCCAAGATTTCTCCCATGCATCCCCCATACTCTAGAACTCGCTACCCCAACATATCAGACTCTCACCTACAGTGTAATCCTTCAAAAGAAACCTGAAAATGCACCTCTTCAGACAAGCCTACAACCAGTGACCCTGCTGCCTGTATACCACCATGACCAACTTCACCCGCACCTACTGTGTCCTTCTCCCATACCATGTGGATTGTAAGCCCTTACAGGCAGGGCGCTCTTTCCTTCTGTACCACTTTGTAACCCATCTTGTTTATGATTAGTGCAATTGTCTGTATTATGTATGTATACCTCTTCTCATATGTACAGCTCTATGGAATGAATGGCGCTTTAATAATAAATAATAATAATAATAATAAATAATAATAATGTTACTTAAAAACTTGTGTGACAAAACTCACATACAAGATATACTGTGGTTGTATTTAATGGTTAGCCTGATTGCCTTTCAGCATTGACGTCCTGGGTTTGATTCTAAGCAAACCTTTGTATGGAGTTTGCATTTTGTTTCCGTGTTTGTGTGAGTCTCCTACAAGTCGTTGTTTCCTCCTGGCACGGTTAGATTAGGTTCATTTGGATATTTAGATTGTGATTTTCTATGAAGAATTGGACCAATGTGGGTGACAACCTTCCTTGTATAGAACAGCTGGAAAAAAAAAATTCTATGCAAATGACTAAAATACTTTTATTGTTATAATATGAAATATGTCTTCTAGGGAATTATCCTGCCTTCGTTTAACCCCACATAAATGTTTTTCAGACAAGCATTAAACAGGATTGTAGCATCTACTTCTCACAATCAGGAGGGTTTTTTGAAGCATGAAGTGTACACTTATAGAAATTGATATGTGTCCTCCTAGGAAGATCATATCTTCATGGCTTTGTCCTGACTCCAGGGGTTGTCGACAAAGGAATTATGTTGAATGTGATACGGAATATTTCTCCAGCATTTTTGAAACTGCTCTTTTCACTTCATTATTCCTTAGGCTATATATCATTGGATTTAGGACAGGTGTAACAGCTCCATAAATGAGAGAAACATATTTAGATTTTGATGAAAAACGCATTCCTTGTCCCATGTACACGCTCATACATGTCCCATAATACATAAAAACCACGCCAATGTGGGAGGCACAGGTGGAAAAAGTTCTCAACCTACTGTCTGCTGATTTAATTTTTAGTATTGATATAATGATACAAATATAGGAGACCACAATGAAAAAAAAAGGACAGAACAGAACGAATATACTGATAATGAATATCTGTAATTTGTAAGCAGTGATGTCTCCACACGCCAGCTCCAGAAGTCCTAAAAGCTCACAAGCAAAATGGTCCATCCTGTTCTCTCTGCAAAAGAGAAAAGGCTTCAGGATGTTTGGGATAGTACATAAAAAGAAGCTTACTAACAAAATCATAACGGTGCAATATCTGCAGACCCTCCAACTCATGATGGTGGTGTAATATAAGGGGAGACATATAGCAATATACCGATCATAGGCCATCACAGCCAACAAGAAGCTCTCAGTGCCTCCTAGAAACACACCAACATACATTTGTATCATGCACCCAATGTATGAAATATTATGAATTTTAGAAAAAATAACAAGCAAAAGTTTTGGCATAGAGCATGATGTATAACACAAATCAATAAAAGAGAGATTACAGAGGAAATAATACATAGCGGTGTGCAGCTGAGGACTGACGATGACGGTGAATATCAGGAAACTATTTCCCAATATGCTCAATACGTACATGGATAAAAACATGATGAACTGAAATATTCTGATCTGGAGGTTGCAGGGATAACCCGTGAGAACAAATTCTACAACCAAGGTTTGGTTTACTTGATCTGTATTAACGCTTTCATTTTGAATTGTGTAACTCTGTAATACACAGATATAAATCAGAACATTATTTCAGTTATAAAAAATAAAATCTAGAGGCCTCCACAGAGTCATCATCCTCTATGGAAGTCTGGTGGGTCTGTTATACTTAATCATATTAACTAACCTGACAAAAGTGAATAGTTACTGTATATTATGCCTGTTGCGGGGCTTGAGAGCATAGTACAGTACATGACTTGTCTGTGGTACCTTTGACTTCCTCATTCATACCCCTTCACCAGGGCTTAAGTGATGCAAAGTGCTGTATTTTAGTAAAAGTTAGACTTGTAGGTAGTTCCAGTCAATTTGGTGACGTCTGTAGACAAGTTTATAACAATGCAAGCTATGACCATTAGCAATTCTGAAGAAAAGAAGGAGACCTTTTCAGGCAATCGGGGCACTTTTGATTTAGGTTCAATTCGGAAGTGATTAGAATCAGATTTGAATCCACTTTTAAGGAATGTGCTCATCTTTACATTTGCTTCGAGTATTCATTTAAGCTAAATGTGAGACATGTTGGTAGATTTTGTCTATTTAGTGAGGTATGTAGACAATGTAATATCTAGGGTAACCCTTGAACATTAACTTTTCTGCAGATTCCGTATTGGTGGGTAAGAGATCCAATATTTCTACCTAATCATTATAAGGACATTATCTTTATGTTACATTAATGAAACAATAAAATAAACATCTAAGGTGCCCAGGCTATGGGATTCTTTTGTGGTGAGATTTCTACTGTATGTCCATAAGTCACCACTGAACAATATTGTATTGTTCTACTTTACATATACATTCATCTTGTAAATACATTATAGTTATAGTTTATAGATCACAGTGGACTCTGCAATAAAGTGTGTTTTTGGTGGATAGAGAAAGTAATATCTGATTAAGTATTGGATTCAAATTAAAATATCTGTTAAAAGAGAGAATGGCAAGGGATAAAGTAATATAAGAAGACAAAAACAAAAAAAATGCCACCTAATAAACAAAATTTCCAGTTGCCAAAAATATTTAGCATTTCGTATTTCCCACAGACTTTCAAACAAAAACACAAAATACAAAAGAGAAGAAAAATGTCACAAGGGCATGTTTAAGGGATTTTTCGGCTATATACAGATATATTTATATTGTGACACAGTGAGAGGTTTGGTCTGGGAAAACATGTATTTTCCTCCCAGAATGTGCTGCTGGGCTGATTTACAGCCAGACGAGGTCAAATACCGGACTGGATTTTAAATGCCAGTCCGGGTTTTGGCAGCACCTGGCTGTCCTTAAACAGGCAGCTGGGCTCAGAAGCCAGTTCTCCGTGTTGGGATCTGGGAGCCTTGTGTCTGGATGAAGGTTTGCTTCCTGTTTGGCATAAAAACAGGTTGGTGCTGCTATCAGCAAGGACTCTTTGAGGCAGAATTGTCGCATGGTGTGAATTACCACCAACACCGCAAGGTGACTTTTTGTTTGAATATGACTGCTTGTTTTGTCACTTGCCTAAAGTGTGAATAAAACACTGAACCGTTTGATCCAAAGAACTTGTTGTTGTCTCTATACTGTGTCCGCTAATCCTGTCTACCAGAGCGAGTCCCACAATATATATTTATATATATATATAGATGACCTACAGTATCCTCAGGATAGGTCATCAATATCAGATCGGCAGGGTACAACACCTGGCACCCCCACTGATCAGCTGTTTGAAGAGGAGGCAGCGCTCAACGCGAGCGACGCAGGCTGTTCATTACACTGCAATTTATCTCAGAAGTGCAGTGTAATACAAGTACAGACCCACGCTGATCCTATATTAATGACCTATCCTGAGGATATGCATTCAGGATGAAGTTTTCCATTTAGCCAGATTGGCAGTCTCATTAAACCCTGGTGTTCTCCATAGCAGGAATGATTTAAGTAATTTTAGCTAGCTATAATAAAAAAAAAACTGCATTCTAACTGCATGTCAGAACTGCATTGTGTGCCAGCACCCTTAGGGCTGTTTCACACAAGCGGATGCCATGAGTGTCATCCGCAGTGTTAAATGACAGCCAAGCCCCGCACTGGACAGCAAAGACACAGAGCATTATCATGATTGATAATGCTCTGTGCTTCTCTGTGATTTTATTACTACAAAGTCACGGTGAAAACTTTATCTCACTGTGATATTGTAGTAAAAAGGTCACAGAGAGGCACGGAGCATTATCAATCATGTTAATGCTCAGTGTCTCTGCTGTCCGGAGCGGGGCTTGGCTGTCAATCACGCTGCAGATGACACGCATGGCATAAAACAGCCCTTAGGCCTCATGCACTGGCAACGTCCGTGCGGCGGCCGGGACAGATCGAGACCCATTTAACTTGAATAAGTCCGTAATCTGTCCACACCGCAAAAAAAGTGCGGAGGCACTGACAGAAACACCATGGGTCTGCACCGCAGCTCCGAATTGCGGAACCATTTAGGTAAATGGGTCCGCATCCGTGATGCGGAGAGCACGCGGCCGGTGCATGCATATTGCAACGGCCGTGTGCTCGAGGCCTTAAACTGTTTTCTACAGACAATTAACAAGCAGGTAGTAAAAGGAAATTTGAGCTCCCAATCCTACAAAATTGTGAATGCAGCTATAGATGGACTGGATGTGAATGGAATGAAAAAAAGTTAAGAAATGGAAGGCAATGTGTATTTTGTGTGTAGATACAAGATAATGCTGAGAACGGCTGTGATAGACGATAATGCAAATTCCTACTAATAGCATTATTACATTTCTCATTTCATCTGATTTCATTTTTTTATCTATAAAACTGTGCAAATGGCAAAAATAAAACCAGAGCGCTCGATGTGCAGGCAGTCTTCAGAGCCTTGTTTTCTGTTATTACCTTCTCGGCCTTATAAGCCATTTTATTCCCAGAGAGAAGTAAACTCCTGAGATTAATCATGAAGCCGATAGATTTATTATAACTACTGTGAAAAGAGACACAAATATAATGGCAGCTGTGAATTGTCTCTGCGCCGAAATATCCCCTGGCAATACTACACCAGCATGCAATCTGCGTATGACATGTAACTGCTTCTCTAAAAGTCATTGACTTAGCACTATATTCAAAATATTTGCAAATTCTCGAAGTTGTGATATTCACGATAAATATTCATAATTTGAATATTCACACTCAACACTATATACAATGACTGCCTAATATACCTCCAGCCACATAATCACTTGATGTTTTCTGTCTGGTGAATGCCTAATGTTTGCTGCCTGTACTCGACTGGCCTACAGTAAAATTGATATCCAATGACCGTCTAATATACCTCCAGCCACATAATCACTTGATCTTTTCTGTACGGTGAATGCATAATTTTTGGGGCCTGTAATCGAACCGGCCAACAGTAAATATGTTATACGGTGACTGCCTAATGTACCTCCAGCCACATAATGATTTGATCTTTTCTGTACTTTGAATGCATAATTTTTGGGGCCTATAATCTAACTGGCCAACAAATTGTTATACGGTGACTGCCTAATGTACCTCCAGCCACATGTTGACTTGATATTTTCTGTACGTTGAATGCATAATGTTTGGGGCCTGTAATGTAACTGGCCAACAGAAAAATTGTTATAGACTGACCGCCTAATGTATCTCCAACCACATAATCACTTGATCTTTTCTGTATGGTGAATGCATAATTTTTGGGGCCTGTAATCTAACCGGCCAACAGTAAATATGTTATACGGTGACTGCCTAATGTACCTCCAGCCACATAATGACTTGATCTTTTCTGTACGTTGAACGCATAATTTTTGGGGTCTGTAATGTAACTGGCCAACAGAAAAATTGTTATACACTGACCGCCTAATGTATCTCCAACCACATAATCACTTGATCTTTTCTGTACGGTGAATGCATAATTTTTGGGACCTGTAATCTAACTGGCCAACAGTAAAATTGTTATACGGTGACCGCCTAATGTACCTCCAGCCACATTATCAATTGTTCTTTTCTGTACGGTGAATTAATAATTTTTGGGGCCTGTAGTCTACTGGCCTGAAGTAAAATTGATATCCAATGACCGTCTAATATACCTTCAGCCACATTATCACTTGATGTTTTCTGTCATGTGAATGAATAATTTTTAGGGCCTGTAGTCCACTGGCCTGCAGTAAAATTGATATCCATTGACCGTCTAATATAGCTCCAGCCACATAATGACTTGTTCTTTTCTGTACCGTGAATGAATCATTTTTGAGGCCTATAGTCCACTGGCCTGCAGTAAAATTGATATCCATTGACCGTCTAATATACCTCCAGCCACATAATCACTTGATGTTTTCTGTCTGGTGAATGCCTGTTTGCTTCCTCTACTCCACTGGCCTGCAGTAAAATTGGTATCCAATGACCGTCTAATATACCTCCAGCCACATTATCACTTGATGTTTTCTGTCATGTGAATGAATAATTTTTAGTGCCTGTAGTCCACTGGCCTGCAGTATAATTTATATCCATTGACCGTCTAATATACCTGCAGCCACATAATCACTTGGTCTTTTCTGTACGGTCAATGAATACTTTTTGGGGCCTGTAGTCCACATGGCCTGCAATAAAATTGATATCCAATGACTGTCTAATATACCTCCAGCCACATAATCACTTGATCGTATCTGTCCAATAAATGCCTAATGTTTGGGGCCTGTACTCCACTGGCCTGCAGTAAAATTGTTATCCACTAACCGTCTAATATACCTTCAGCCACATAATCACTTGATGTTTTCTGTACGGTGAATGGTTAATGTTTGGGGCCTGTACTCCCGTGGTCTAAAATAAAAATATTTTAGGCTCCAGCAGGGCACATTTTTGAGAGTTTCCCTTTAAGACGCATAAAAATGGCTCCCTGATTAAGATACATATTTTTTGTGGGAATTTTTGCCATTGATCCCCCTCTGGTATGTCACTGTCCATGTTGTGTTACGATTTGTGCACTTCTAGTAAGTATTTGGTGGCTGCAAATATGACCTGAAGGTCTTTCAGGTTCGCCTGCCATTAAAGTGAATGGGGCCCGCCGCGAATTTGCGATTCCCGAACATTTGATCGCGATCGCGTTCGCAAATCGTCCCAGCCAATGTTAGTCCATCACTACTTAGTAAAATGGCCTTTTCAAAGACATCCAAAACACAGCTGGTTATCAAGTACAAATTTCTTCTTTTCTTCTGGGGACTTCTTCAATTTTTGGCACTTGTGTATGGAGTGGTTCTCTCCACAGAACATACATTTGAAGGTAGTAGTAACTTTAAACTTGCTCTCGTATGTATCTGGACCTTTAGCTGCTGTGTTAGTTGCAAATCTAATTGCTCTTGTGCATCTTATCTATCTTGCAGGCCTTTCTTCTAAGGATTTTAAGACGTAAGATGATGTTATTGGATTACATACTATCCTTGCTTCCTAATTGACGAACTCAGAGAACTCTTTAAAACTTGGGAAGTTCTTACCTAGATCTAACTGTTTAGTCACATAACGATTCCATCTAGAAACCACTTATTCAGGTAGCTTAGTTAGCATCCTATGGTTTTCTAGATAGTCGTTCAGTGCTTCCAGTCCTTGAACATGTGGGATGGCATTGCTGCATGCTTGCAGAAAGTCACCATACTTTTGGAGTCGGAAGTGTTCTTTAGGATCTATTTTAGGTCAGTTATTCAGTTTCTTGCTAAAGGCTCTTTGTACTAACAAAGGATGACCATATATTGCATAAAATTTTTCCCAAGCTTGCTGGTAGGCTTCTTCGTCTTTTCTATAGAAGTTACCTTTAAGAACTTCCTTGGCTTCTCCACCAACATATTTCTGAAGGTAGAATAACTTGTCAACTGGACTGAAGCAATGATGCTCAATGATCATTTCAAAGCTTGCCTTCCACTCTATGAAGTTCAGTACATCCCCTGAAAATACAGTGGTTTCCAGGATGGGAAGTCTAGCTAGGACTGTTCTCTGTGGTCCTGCTGGGACAATGGTTGAAACATTCTCCTGAGCATTGCCGTGGCATCTAGGAATAAAATCAACCGGCTCTATTTTCTCACTTAGTTCTGAATTAGGTGAGTCCCTTTCTTCATCTTTTCTGGTAGAGATAGAGAGTAAATCCACACACCTCTTTCCTAACACTGGACTAGGCCTCTATTTGTCTTTCTGAGCAGGGATGGAAGGATAATAACTTATTTGTTCACTACATGCTAGACATTTCCTTTCATTCTTTTGAGTGTATGATGGAAAATAGGAGTCTTTTTCTTCACTTTTCAGTACAGATTTAAAACTATGACTACTCTGACTCATGAGTCTGGCTTCTATAATCTTAACTTCTTTCTGCCTTTCCAGACTTTTCATCTGTTGGCACTGTGCTTGCATTTGATGGCGCTGTGCCTTCATTTCAGCTTCCATCTGATGGCGTTGTGCATTCTTTTCAGCCATCAGTTGGCGCTGCACCTCGATAACAGCTTACATTTTAATTTCTGCTCTCTTGACAGCAAGTTGTTCAGCTAAGAATTTAACAAAAATGGAGTGGCTCTACTACTCCGTAGGATGGGGAGGTGCTCAGTATCTAGGTGTGAACTCCAAACACCAGAAGTAAAGAATTTGAATTAATAGTGGAGATATGGCACTCAATATCTGGGAAATGTGCTCAAAACAGGTCACTTTATTAATGCAATAAAATGGTTAAAATGTCATACAAAGTACGTAATTTGTACAGAAATTAAATAACATAATAATAAAAAGTCACAATTGACAATATAAAAAATCACTTATAGTGTATATATAAACACACATCAGACAGCAAATGGGTACTTGTCTGTAATCTGATTGAATGGATCCAGAAAGTTAAATTCTCAACACTAGAGCACTGAATGTGTTATTGCTCAATAGTTTTCAATGAGAAATTAATTGAATGTCACCATTGATTCGTTATAAAATATTCGCCGATTATCATTATTGTAGTGCAGTCGCAGGATTTTCGGATTTAATAGTGGAAGTTATTCCAATTATGGATATATCACAGTTCATGGAACTTATCAAATTAAAGTTCAGCAGTTATTAGCTCTAGGTGGCGTCCCACCTTTTTTCAAGCTATTTAAATCCCTTACCTCCACTTCTGAATACGGTTTGTTCAGTCACCGTTTCCTCAGCGTCCCAAATATTCGATTTCTCCTTGCTTGTAAATCAGAGTGTATCACTCTGAGGAGTTTACGAACTTGGTGTAGGACGAGTTGATCACTTAGGAGGTTATTGGTAAGGGAGGTGTAGCTGTAGATCTCCTTGCGTACGCCAAAAAATGGTGGTAATGTGGGGTCCAGGTTCCTCCCAGACGCGTTTCGAAGTCCCAAGGGGTGCTGACTTCTTCCTTAGTGGTGAGTTGTTCAGCTAATTCCTTTCTTTTGGCTTAAGTATTTGAGGACTCTGATATGTGGGTAGCACTTTTGCTACAGAAGAAAGTCACACTTGAGATTGTGGTACCACATAAGGATTTAGCATATTCTCTCATAAAAAGCTTGTTCATTCTACTTCTTGCTTTAACTTCATCATCGTTAGCTGCAGATTATAGTTCTCTCATGAGCTTTACTAAATCTTTAGTGACTGCAGTACATGTGTCCATTTTCCTTACAATATCCTGGGAAGGTGTCGTAGTTGACCGCAGGTTGACATATGCTGCCATAAGCTCTGATTCAGATTCTTCTACCGTCTCTACCATATTACTCAAGTTCCTTTTTATACTTTCTTGCTTTAGCTTTCTACAAATGTCTTTAATGTATGATTTCCACCTATCATACAGCCGGGTGAACTTCTTTTCTTTTAATGCTGCTTCTTTCTCCAGATTTTCCAGCATCTTTGGGGTCGGTTTTCTGGCATGTGATGAACGTCTTAGTTCATCTGCTTGGGCTATATTTGTTTGAGGCAAGACTAATGCTGCATCAGACTCTTCTACCTCATACAGGTTCCCTTGTTCTTCAAATTCTACTCTATCTATCTTTGCATCCTCTAACAGTGGCATTGTAATACTAGGCTCAGACATTTTACTTTAAATGCTATGACAATCAATACAAACATTAAAGGACCTTTCACTTTAAATGCAATATTGATAAATTCAGAAATAAATTACTTTCTCTTTAAATGTAACAGCGATAAATGCAGGCAATAAATTATGTTGACTTTAATTACTTTAGAGTCCATATACTGCAAACAGTTTTTTGTTTTACTTTAAAGTCTTTTATTACTGAACACAAAAATGTCTCTTTATGCCAAAACCTATGTGCAATGATAAGTAATAAAAGGAAAGCTCTGGCCTTATTTTGAAGAGCAGGAACAAATGTCAGTCTTAAAGGAGACGTGTCTTTTCTTGATGTGTTGCGATGCTCTGTGCTGACTTGCGATGCTCTGTGCAGACTTGTGATGCTCTGTGATGACTTGTGATGCTCAATGCAGACTTGCAATGTGCTGGCCTGGATACACTTGCAGGCTTTGGGCCTAGTGCCAGGAAACTAGCTGGCTGCAGTACGTGGCTTCTTTGTGGATGCGGGCACTCTAGCTCTGGACTTTGGCCTCCCGCCATGCGTCTCTTTCTCTCTCTAGGGATTGTTTGAGGGTTGGTGCTTTTTCTGTGACTATTTTGCCTTTGCTGTTCTGTCACTTTAATAGTCAGCTGCAGTTTGACTAATGCACACGTTCTATGGCCTCTATGGTACCTCTGCTGAGGTGTCTTTGCTTGCTCATTCAGGGAACAATTGCTTTGAGGCGGTTTATGCTGGCGCTCCGCTGCTCTAATGCGCTCTTTACTGTGCAAGTTGAGGAGTGCTATTGCTTCGCCCCTCGGAGGGTAATAGTTCCACTGTGGCAGGTGCAGCCCTATGAAGTGCCTTTTGTGCTATGGAATTAGAAGAATTTTGATATCTCTAACTTTTTAGTCCAACCAGACTGTCTATCACTCTGTAATGCTTCTAGTGCCATTCTATGGAAACAGTAGGTTTAAAGAGCACACCAAAGGCTTGAAACAACTTCTTTATTAACGTTAAATTTTCTTCATATAAAACACTGCCGCCTCCGTAGCAGATAGTC